>NW_015113629.1:170573-183932 GCF_001443285.1 Poecilia latipinna | reverse complement strand
AAAGGTTTTTTTTTTTGAAAATTTGTTTTTTTTTCAAAAATGGAATTAAAACCCCCCCCCCCCTTTTTTTTTTTTTGCATCACATGATCAACAACCAGTGGGTGTTGCCACTGGTGAAAACCATGAAGAAAACAGGAAGCAGTTGGAGGAAGATGACGTGGCATATTTTTAATAACTTACTGCGTGAACAAACTTATTCACATGTGATTTTAATTGCTTATTTAATAGAAACGCCACAAAATGTTTTTCGAGATTAGCGGGAAATTGACAGTTTTTCATATATTTGTAATGGAAATGCAGCTACGTTGGAGAAGACCCATAGAAATCTAACAGCATTTGGCATATAGTGGGACCCCGATATTCATGGAGGTCCGGGACCACAACCACGTGAAAGCAGCTGAAATCTGAGAATTCCTTCAAAGCACAACGCAGATAAACCAGCTCCAATGTAATAAATCTGCTCCAGTTTCCTTAATGTTGGGATCAGCAATCAGCTGATACTTACACGAGAAACTGGTCTTATCTACTTCCACAAAGGTCTGCACCTCAACTTACAACTGCTTATTTTAATAGTTCAAACACAAAATATATCTTAATAAGCATTGTGGAAACGCCTCTCTACCACAGAAGCTAACATCTGTGGTCTTTCTTAGCTTCGCTCTTGGGCTTCAGCCAGTTGGTGCCAAGGAAATGAATGGGGTTCCTGGATTGGCTACTTTGCAAAAGTCGGCAAATGACATTTCAAGTGGCTTTGTGCCACTTATTTCTGCTCCCCAACTGCATTTCCTTTGGAATAGTCAAATCTTTGATTTTGGGAATCTGTGAGCACTAAACTGTGAGTATGTTGGGGTTCACTGTATTTAGACTGTATTTAGACTGTATTTAGGCATTTAGACTGGACCCCTGAGCCAGGAGTACTTTCTATAGAACAGTTTGAGAGCTTTTGTTCAAAGTTAATGACGGCAACAACAGCTCTAGCCAGGAAGACACGCCACTAGAGACAGAAATTTATTGCAAAATACTTTCCATGTTTAAAATAAAAACTATTTAACAAAGTTAACTTTTATGTCAGTAATTGCATACAGGAGAGAGAAGCACAGCAGCGGTGATTCAGGAGAACTCTGTGAGAAAACAAAACAAAGAAGCTAAACAGCAGCAGCTCCTTCTGTGATTCTGTCCAGGAAAGGGAAATGGATAAACGGCAAAGCACTCCACCAGGACTATCGGAGCGATTATACAAAGACTCATCTCATATTCGTCAATTTACACAACAAAAATGAAAAGCATCGAGATAAAATGCTCACAGTAGAGCCTTAGCTTGGCCACTGCCAAAAAAAGCGCCACACGCACGGATATTTCTGTTCCTGCACGTCTCGGGTTAAAAATACCCAAATTGCATTCATGAGTTTTGCTTCTACATTACATTAAAGTTTAAATAGGCTTTCACTTTCTTCCCTAATTTCCCTACCCTCATGAATTATGAATTCATATATTCCTTTCAAGTGTTATTTGACTCTAATACAAACCATAGAACAAATATAGATTCTAATCTAGCCCCTCTTCATTTTACACGTGTCTATATTACTATAAGTGAAAGATATGTGATTTAATCTTTGCGCGGTGCCTTTGAATGAATATTAAGCGGAGTAGTTCTGCAGCTTATCGGCTTACAGCAACAGGAGACGCTGCTTTCCAGGTGTTGAGTTATGCTAACGCAGCACTCCCACCATCAGCTTATTGGGACTTGAAGCTCCGGTGGCAATCCACCAATTATCCCGACAAGCACCAACCGTGTCGTGTTGTGGCCGTGCGGGCTTGTTATGGCGTCTGCACAGGAGTATTATCTGCTGACCTGATGATGACGCTCATCACGTTTTACACGCCGCTTTCTGTTTGGTCTCAGATAGTTATTAGATTTGGATAAGAGCGTTAGTAATGCCGTGTGTGTGTGTGTGTGTGTATAGATGCAATCTCTGGCTGATAATCCAACATGTCTGCCGCTGATGGACACCGAGACGTGTTTACCGCTCGCATGTGGTCGTCTGCTTCTCAGAACACGGGCTAACCACAGGAAGTGGATCGCGTTGGGAGCCGTGGAGTCCGTTTGGACCCGATCCCGCTGTTTTATGTAGACATTGTTGTCGCACCTTTTTCTCAGATATACAGCCCCACTGTACAGCTAAGCAAATGGATTAATTTGGAGCGTAAAGCCTTGATTAATGCATGGCTGACAGCTTGATTTATACTGAGTACATTTCTGCTTTCTGGCCTGCTTTCTTATTTTTTTATTTACCGCTACATTACCGCTGACATATAAACTGAGGCTGCATGATCTGTCGGCTTCACATTCCTTAATGTGGTGATTGATTGATAATCCTCAACTGTAAACAGAACTCAGGGATAATAGAAGGAACCGTTGGGCTCTTTGGAGATGCTGAGATGTCTGAGAAAAAAAACCAAACTCCATTTACTGGTTTTCTTTTAGGATTCATACTCTTACTGCTGCGTCTACCATGGGATGTTTTACTCTAACCAAGCCTTGGTGAGACTTAATGGCTACTTTGACGACCAATTATTGAAACCAATTTCCTGTAATCGTTACTTGGTCTGTAATGATGGAAATGTGGTTATCCCAATGAATGAATGAATAAAAAACTGAGCAGCGGTTTAGTTCATGGGGTGGGAATGGTTTGCTAAGTGGGAAGTTGAAAACGGAGCAGCTTCTGTGGTACATTCAGCCTCGCTGTCATGGTTTACTCTCCTGCAATCATGTTTTTTTTTTTTTTTAACATTCATATTCCTTTTAATATTTTAGTTATCTTCTGAAAGATGCCTGACATTTCCAGTCACAAACATATTGGTTGAATGAAAGTGGTTTTAAAATGTTTTTTTAGAGAAGTGTTGCAGGTCTGACTGTTGCTGTGAGGACAGATGGATGATCCAGAGTAAACTTGGTCATTCCTTCCCAATTCTGCTCATGTTGGGTTGTAAACACACCAGCATGGTGCTACATTTGAAAGTGTAGACTGTGTAAAGGTCTGCATTTACAACATAGTCTACGAATTTGTGGAGTTTGAAGTATTTTCCAGATGTGGGTAAAAATGGAAACATGTTTGGCATTTCAAGTCTTTTTAAAAGTTGTATTCTTTAATCTCTCTGTTCTTAGTTTCTTTCCTGTAGTTAGTTTGTGTAGCTTCCATAAAGTCTGACCTTTTTAAGAAATGTTTGCCATAGCTTTCTCAAACTTTAGAATTTGTTCTTTAGGAATTGAGGAGAAGAGCCCATACTGGGCATAAAAATGGTGTTCTGCCCAAACGACTTATTGAATTTGTCCTTTATGCTTTCCCTCTTCTCTTTAAGTTGGTAATAAACGTATAGAGTCTCTGTGGGTGAGGCGTTTTACTGCATTGGTGCTAAGTGTTGAGGAGCTGAGGCTTGAGACGATGCAGTGCGGTTCAGATGACGATCTGCTCTCTGAATCTCTCTAACTCTTAGTAAAGATGAGTTTTACTGCGGAGCAGGGCTCCACTCTGCAGAGCTGCAGTCCTAAAACAGGTTCACAGATTTTACACAACTAATCTTTTCATTACAGGAAAATAAACCCCGACTTCGAACTGTTTTGTTTTTTTTTTTTCTTTGTATCATTACCATGCTCTGTCAGAAAGCAGCCAGCCTTTCTGACAGAGGAACCTTCCGGCGTGTTTGTGGCTCAGCCAGGACCCCCCGCCATGATGGAAACGGGTGTGGAAATGGACGTGCTCTCCTTCTGAACCCCCGCCGCAGCCTCTCCTGCTGTAATGAAGAACAATGGCTGTATTCCTGAAGGGGGGGCGGACCCCCAGTGACCCACGCCGTGCTGCCCTGTCAGTCTCAGAGCGACAGCGCTGGCAGGCCAACAGATGACTGCTGGGTTGCATCTGGCCTCCCTGCACTTAGTGTAATCAAAGGGAGAAAAAAAGGTTTATGGCCTACTTGTTAGTGAGCCGCCAACTGATGGGATGTCAAGTAAGCACCCTCCAATTTGAAATCTCTTGAGGGATTGGAGGTGTTGGGGGATTGGGGGGGGCGTGGGCAGCAATCTGCCACACTGACAGCAGCTAAGGTGCTGCTTGGTGCAGTGAAACAACCGGACCATGAAAGCAGCAAAACCCAGCCAAATCAGAGTCATTATTCACTGTTTATGCTCGTATTTACAAAACGGTGATGCCTAAAAGGTAAATGCAAATTCTATTCACTTCTAAAGAGTTGTTTTGTTGAGGCCTGCAGCTAGCATATAGCAAATGTAGATAAGTAATAAAGAATCCTGCAGGGCCGGGGATTGTTTATTCATAGATAAAAGGTAACACATGGAATATACACTTTTTTTTCCCCCTATTATGTAATAACCAGCTTTACTTTGTGCACATACATAAATTCCCAGGCTGAGCTGAGGCTGTTCATTTTCTGATAAGAAGCTGTTCTACAGGTTGTAGACGTGGAATTAAAAACAGTCGGCTCTTTGGAGCTTAACGCATGTTTGATACGAAAAGCAAAGATATTCCAGCTTCTTTTCTTTGAGTCTGAATGGGTCTTTAGATGCTGGACTGGGTGGTGTGTGGGGTACACTGTGACAGGTGTTGGCGCCCCCTACTGTCCACATTCACTGGAGGAACTGGGGAACTGCATGAATGTTTGACTTGCTCAAAGTTTTAAAGATTTTCAGCCGGATGAAAACATTTTTTCACTGCGTTTGAACAAAGATGACCTGAGTAAATGAACAACCTCCCAGACCATCACACTACCACCATCATACTTGACTCCAGGATGATATAAAAATACAATTTCAGATTATTTTTTTGTCTGACTTCAATTTCTTTTTTCTTTTCACCCGTTCTTGGCATATTTAAAAACATGTGCTTTTAATTGTGCCTGAATTCAAAGTCAAATTAAATACACGCTGTAAAACGATATGGTCAGTCTGGGAAGGCTGACATCACGCCCAACTATGGAAGCCCAAGGAGTCCACTGCTGGAGTAAAATCCAGATTTTCCAGAATTTAAATTGTCAAACTTCACATTTGATTAATCCAAACCAACGCTACATTTCATAAAACGGTGGTGTTGGTTTTTACTGCATTATGTGTAAGTAAATGTAGTTTTAATTTTAGTGCTGAATATTGTTATAACATTAGCATAATGCCAGTATATCGGCATCAGTGTCAGCTGATATTCATATTTTAATGTGTACCAGACCGATAAGTCAAACTGTGCCAATATTTCCATTTTGTTGCCTTTTGTGTATATGTGTAAAATATGATACTAACCACTAATGGTGTTTATTTCTACCTCCCTCAATTGTCATGTCGATGCATCTGTAATGGTTTGTCTTCTTTTGGTCTGCTTCATGTTGTCAGTCAGGTTCTATTGGAGTTGTTTCTTTGTTCTGCAGGTCTGGTGGTGGTTGGACCTGGATGTTTGTGGTCAGGTTGAACTCAGTGTTTCATTAAGTTTCACGTCGGTTAGTTTTAGAGAAATCTGTAAGGAGGAAATATCTTTCCCCAGCACTGTTCATTCTGATAACTTATAAAATCAAATGTAAACGTATGTGGTCATTTCCTGGACAGAAGCGGTCCATTGTGTCTGGGGGAAAAATGAGGCTGGTAATATTTGGAGGCTCTGCTAAATGAAGTCACAGCAGCTGTCAGGTTGAGCTGGATTTACTTTATTTATTCTGTTTCTGTGTGTTGTCCCAGCACCGGCCCAGCTTTGTTGTGGTTGTCAGACGTACTGTGATTGGTCGTGCTTCGGCACGTCATGCATATAAATCCATGCGTATTTATTATACACACTGAGGCCGTGTTGACAGAGAAATGTCTGGATTAGAAGCTCAGAACCTTTCCTGGTGTCTGCCGGGTTGTGACATCGCTGCCATGGACGGCTTTTCTTACAGCTCTGCCACAAAGGACTGGGCTAAATCATAAAGATGTTACACTGGTGATTTAAAAAAAATTGTGTGTGTGTATATATATATATATATATAATTCTGGCTGTTTGTGGAAAATCCGGTGAAGTCTAGGCCACTGCATTAATCGGGTTTATATTTTTTCCTTCTTATTTAAAGTCCAAGTTTTTTTTTTATTGGCTCACTAACTTTAGCAGCTGGAATCCAGTTCATTTCCTTCTGGCCTCACAGTGCTTGAAAACAAACCTTTAATATGAACTCATTAAATGAGATTGATGTTGTAATATTGGCAAAGCCCGGCTCCTATCAATCAGTCACTCAACTGTTACCCCGATTTCATCAGTGAGCTGTCAGCTGGAAACACATCCAGGCTTCTGAGATCCTCCTCAAAAGCAGCTTGGTTTTCTTTTTTCTTTTTGTTTCCTAAAGAAGAAACTAAAAAGGGCCTTTTACTGTGAAGCACACAGGAGCCCTGGCAGCATCAGAGGGCCGCTGCAGGCAGGTGGTTTGGTCCTCTACATCCGACACCAGGAAGCAGCCCATCCACATCTCCACCACTGAGGGACAACATTTACTTTGAGAAAATATTATTTTTTTTGTAATACTAAAGGTTATTAAGTCTTAAAGTGTGAATTAATAATAAATTCAATGTTAGAATAAGATGCTAAATAAGATTCATGTTGTACAGATTTCTTACTTGTATGGAGGTTTTAAATTTACATATTGGAAGAACAAAATTGTCTAAAAGAACTGGGATACTGGAAATGAACTTCTGGTAACATTTCGTCCTTTCAACTGGGATTTATTTTTTATTTTTTTACCTGTATAAATATCGAGAGAAAAATCCCACAATATTATGAAACAAAGTCTATATAGTCTACTTCTGAGATGGTAAATTCCATGGAGTGGGACTTTGGTGATCGGTACAGTGGATCACTGTTTACAGATTTTTCTGTGGAATATGACTCCAAATTATTTGTGTAAAATTTGCATAATTCACTGATTTTCATTCTTTTACTTTTACTCATAGTGCACATATAAATTATTCAGCTTGAGAAGCTGACGGTACACAGACAGAATGTTACTTGACACGTTATTGGCTTGTGTTTGCAAAGCAGCCAATCCAGGAGCGGCATTCATTTTCTTGATGTGATTGGCTGAACCCCCAAAAGCAGAAGCAAGGAAGAGCATGTATATTAGCTTCTGTAGTAGTGCCAAGATGGATTCCACTGTGCATATTAAGCCATATGAATTATTCAAATAGCATTTTTAGAGTGGGTCTGAAGTATTTGTGGATTTTAACTAGTTTATTTTAGTTGTAGTGCTAATAAGTTTTGCCTTTCTACTTTAACCAAAAACAGTTTTACTCCAAATCTTTGTTTTTATACAGTTACTATGAGCATCCCATATTGGCTCATGGTTGCCTAATGAATCATTTTGACCAATCAGCCACATCCTCTACAGGTGCAGTTTGCTTGCCGGATAACTGTGATTTTTGCTAAAACTGCTTAGGTGTAGCTTAAGAATGTCAGATAATTCCAAACGTAATTCAGTTGTCAAAGCAAAGAGTTCAAATCCATTGAATTTGCTTTGCTTGCGTTACAGATCTGTTGGCAACATCTCGGAGCGGGGCGCCATCAGGACGGTGTTGGAGGCTTTTGTGCCAAAGTGACAGTTTGTTGAAAGCCGTAGGATTAGTGTTTATGATCTGCAGACGGAGCCAGTTAAAGTTAAACAGCTCAGCCATGTTTGTTATGATTTACATATTTTATGTGTGTCCTCCTGAGCCTCTATGCATACCATGTCTGGTCATATGGGTTGTTGAGATGCTCTAATTGCAGGTTTACATGCTTGACAAATCTAATCTGACGTCCCATGTGAACCATTGTCGGGTCACAGCATGGAATATTTTGCGTGCCAGTTTGTGCAGACCATAAGCAGTCTTTGATTGTCCGTTTTCCTCCCAGTTTGAGGCCTCTATCATCTTCGCCCGGCTCTGGAGTCGCAGGGAGGCGTCGCTTGCTGTAATTGGGCCCCGTTTCGCTCGCGTCCATTGACACGACGGCGGATTCAACAATGAGCGAATAAAGGAATCAATGTGGATGATTTGAGCTTTCAAGCAAACAAACAATGCAACTGGCGTTGTGCTGTCATCCTCAGAGGGGAAATGAATGCCCTTCTGAAAACAATGCAGGTATGCGGCGCCGCGTGAGCCCGTCTTCCGTTTTCCATAACGCTCCGGCTTGTATTACATTTCAGTGAGTGTGTGTCTGATGAGACCCTTCAGGCTGTTCCACTGTCTCCCGTGGAACAGGATCATGTCTCCCCACTGTGCTCAGCTCCGTCCTTTGTCTCATCTATTGTAACCCTGTCTTGACTGATACATTCTGCTCTAACACCAGACAACCACAGCACAATAACAAACCGTCTCATTTTCTTTGTGTCCTATTCGGAGGATGCGGAGGAGAAATGGTAGTGACTGGGGAACAATGCGGCACTCCTTTGATCAGAAACTGTAGATTGGAAGGATGTAAAGTACAGATTAATTTCATTTAGGGCCGTAATTTGATTTCCTTCTCTAAGAAAAGATCACAGCTCCCCTGGGTTATTTCCTTTTAACTGTGAGCTATTCAGATGACACAGTGCGGTTCCTCATCACAGGAACCAATGACATCTTTTGACACTGCAGAGCTGGGCAGTCCACATTCCTCAGTAATACTTGTTAGAGTAAAATAGGATAATTGTGTTAACCTTGTGACTAACAGTGCTGTTTTAATCTCTATTAAGAGTAAAGCTCTCCACTCTCATCTCTCTGTCTGTGTGTTTCTTTCATAAAACAGGATCAGAGATTCAGTTTTCTTTTTTCCTTCGCATCCATGATGTGAAACAGTTGGAGAGTAACTGCAGTAATTTAAACGACATTAGTGTATGTTAGGTGAGGGGAATTTTTCAGCATAACCCAGATTGATTTTACTTCTCTCAGAGCTGGAGCTCCGGCCGCTCCCGTTGCCAGATAACATAAACAGCTGGGAAAAAAATGGCGGCTTGGCATCTGGAAGGGCTTCTTCTGTCCAATCAGTGTGTTCATCATTTAGAAGTGGAGGAACTGGCAGCGGCTCTCTGATCGATGGAGAATAAAGAGAGGGCTCCTTTCTAAGTCCTCCTGGTTTTCCTGACTCATCCTAAAGGAACAGCCGGCACAACTGTCTGCTTAAAGCTGACCTTTTGAACTTTTCTGTTACATCTGAGATGCAACAATTTAAAGTCATTTTAGTCTACTTAAAGTTTACTGTAAGGACATACGGTTATATGACTCTAAATAATATCTACCCAGAGGAGGTCAGTTGGTTATTTTGGTTTAAGGAGGATTCATAATCTGTCTGAAGCTGCTTTATGAGATCCCTCTGGTCCAAATGGTGTAAAGAACCCAGATAAATGAGAACAATTGGATCTGAATTAAGAATGAGTTTTTAGCACCAAATAAACATACATGGGTTAGTAGTACATGGTGTGCTGGTACCAAATGGAAGTGGGACAGAGGTGAACTTCACCCAGAGCTGTTCTGATTTATGATGCTATAATTTATATTTTAGTTCACATTACCTTCTGTAAAACATCTTCAAAATTATTCAAAATTCAAAATGAATTTTTAATAATTTTCAGAATAAGATCAACATAAACTTGTTGCTCCTTGGTATAAAATGTTGAATTCCCTTTCTATTTTTTTTCCCCCCATTAAAGGCATTTATGATATTGAAACAAAAATATTTTCTGACTTTATAAAGTCAGATATTTGAGAAAATGGATGTTGTAGTCCAGGTCTGTCACCTAAACTTGGGGAAAATATCCAGATGTGCGTCTTCTAAGTCAGTGGTTCTTAACCTGGGTTCGATCGAACCCCAGGGGTTCGGTGAGTCGGTCTCAGGGGTTTGGCGGAGCCTCTGCACGGAGGTAAAGACACACTTGTGTAAAGTCGTAATGACGCCCCGCTTTTCCATCACTTGCTGCAGAGGATCACGTTACATTGCTGAGCCAATCAGAGCTGCGGAGAAGAACTGATTGAAGGAGGTCCACTCTCAGCATGGATTTGAACTTGTCTTTAATTACTTCAGCAAAACTCACCGTTTTTACCAAATTCTATAGTCTAAATCTGCTCCTTAGTCGCATCTTTTTGGGGTTGCTACTGCCTCTAGTGGCGTGGGGGTGGTAACACAGCTAATACATTACTAAACATTACTAAATCAGAATACCGCAAAGTATTTTGTGTGTCGGTGGGGGGTGGGTTTGGAATAAGAAGGGTTCGGTGAATGACCATATAAAACTGGGGGGTTCGGTACCTCAAAAAAGGTTAAGAACCACTGTTCTAAGTGTAACTCTTGGAGGACTTCTACTGTTGTTTTGTCCCAAATATCAGACCTAATATCAGTCAATTCTAATTATTTTTCATATAAATATTTGACTTTACAATGTTATATTTTTAACATTGCAAAGTTATGCCTTTATTGGTGGACATTTTTTGCTTTTTTTTTTCCCTTTGAAAATTTTTGGCTACCTGAGAATATTCCCACTTTTTCTTATATGTGAAATTAACCAGAAAAGAAAAAATAATTTTTTTGGTGGAAATTTATTTCTCCTGTAGCCATTATTCTTCTATTTTTTTAAAATCTACAATCACAGCATAGCTATGAGATTATCAAAGTATTTACATTTTACTGACTGCATTGATAACTAGGATGAATTGCAATGTTCCTCTCAGCTCGATTTGTGACACTTATTTTTGTTCTGCATGCTCCATGCAGCTTTCTCTCCCTGCATCTTGTTAAAATTTAAAAGTGTTACTTTAAAACATCAGTGTGTGTTAATCCTGGAGCTAACCCCATGCATGACCGAGACGCCGTTAACCAAGCTGACAATAAGTCAGCAAGTATGCGCTCCTGTTTTCCATTACGTTCTGGAGCAGAAGACAAATTCACTACAGCGTTTTTCTAGCTTTATTATTCACTGAAGAAGACAAACAATTCATTTAGAGACTGTAGATCTTTGGAATAAATGACACCAGAAGCAGACATATTGGACTGAACTGCACTGTGATGCATTTTTCTTTGCGGTCTGTTCAGATGAACTAATTCTGACTCTATCCGCCCCATTCAGGCGTCATCCACACAGTTTGATTGAAGATGCTCAAATCAGCTGCTTGGCTTTCTTTTTCTTTTAAAAAAAAAAAAAAATAGACTTCCTATTTAAAATGGCCGCCAAGCAAAGACGTGTAGCAAAAATTATAAATCGCTTCCTGTCGGAGCTACAGAGGTCAATTTATCTGAGAGGAGAGCTGGTTGGATAGGAATGAGCAAACTGTGTCGGGGCTTTGCTTTTCTGAAAACCAACATGCATTTCTAAAATAAACATGGGTAGGTGGTTTTCTCCTGGAGAAGTTGAGACTGTGTAGGTTTTTACCGGATAATTGCTTTGTCTTTTTTTTTTTTACACTTTGTGCACAATACATTGATTGGCCATTATATGCAGCTGACTGACGGCAACAACAACCAGAGCAGTTTCCTGCTTTTTTGCCATCTTATCAGGAGTCATAGGAATATAAGTTCTCATTTTAAGATTTTTTTGAGTCTGTTCTTTCAGTTTACAAAAAACATTTGTACATACATATAGATATTCCTCCCGCAGCCCATAAATAAGGGCGGCATTTCTTTATATTTTTGGGGATCATAAACAAATATTTTGAAACTGCAACACGGTTTTCTGTTGTGAAGCTTAATAAAATTAATAAATGAACATACAATTAAATTTTCTTATGGGAGCAATCTGAACAGATTTAATTTGAATTATTAAATCAATTTGACAGATCAATGTTGTCTACTTAAGACAGCCGTGGGGCTTCATTAAGCGTGTTTATTTACAGATGTTGTTCAGAAATGAACCATGATGAGTAAAGTATGGCTTCCTTCACAAACTGATTTCTGCTCATTTAAAATGTGTGGAATAGTTTGAATTGCCTTGTTTGAAGGAGAAGTTAATCAGTATAAACGCATATGCTTTGTTTTCCTCCTTTTTAAGGGTGAGAGATCTGCGAGTGGAGCAATCTGTCTGCTTATTGATTGGCTGTCGGGCGCTGTGGAGTTAACGTGACAGGCTGCCATCTTTTCATTCTCTACAAAACCATTTTATGTTTCTCATGAATCGAGTTATTACCATACAGCGTCTGCTATGTAGAGGTGGGAAACATTATGGGAGTTGGATTTTTCTATTTTACAATAAAATCTTCTAAAGACGACTCTCTTAGTAAATATTCTTTTGAGTTGGTTTTTTTTTTTTTTTATAACATATTGCCTTGGGACCTTAAATGAAATGGTCATATACAGTGGACTCGGTGTTCGTAGGGGTCAGGCATCCACATTTTAGAATGGCTACAACCAGCAAATACTTGAGACCTTGCCCTCTAAAATGTTTTTATTCTGTCCATTTTAATAGTTCAAACACCAAGTATACCCTAATATGGATTAATACACACAGTGGAAATCGACTTACCACGACTGCAGAAGATATCAGTCTTGGAGGTTCAGCCAATCAGGACAAAAGAAAATGAATGGTGCTCCTGGATTGGCTGCTTCATAAATGCTAGCCAATAGCTTTTCAATTAGCATTGAAGGTATTTCAGATTCAAAAATTTCCCTCCAATTTCTCTTGAATATTTTAGAGATGATCCCCAAATAATTTGGAGTCACGTTCCATAGAAGAGTGTATGGGTGTCATGCAAATTTTAAGGGAACTTAAAAATATTGAGGGAAAAAAAGAATGCAAATTAGACATGTTTCCCCCTTACTGGTTTGGAGTGAATCATGCTGGATACACAAAGAATAATTGTTTCTTTTTTTTGTTTGTTTGTTTTTTTTATAAATATAGTTTGCAGACTAACATCGACCACACATCACAGAAAAATGAAGCAAGACCTCCCATTGGATCTGGTGGTTTGTAATTGAATAGTTTTGTGCCTCTGGTAAGGCACAGACCCATGGATGGGAAAGTTCACTACCACAAACTCATTTGCTGAATGAAAACTGTTTTTGCTAAATTGAGGAAGTTATTTTGAATTCTGCCGTTTCAATCAACCTCTTGATATTTCAAAATATGCTTTAAAAAAAGTGTTGCTATCTAATCGCTATGAGTCCTTGAAGGGGGTGGATCCCAAATTCCTGAGGAATATGCGTTTTGCCAAGAAGCATAACAAGAAGGGCTTGAAGGCGGCACGGAAAGCAGCAGCTCAGAAATAAGCTGTCTGCTTAACTTCTGTCTGTTATTGTTCCACATACACCAACATAATAAAGTAATGCTTTATTAACAAAAAAAAAAAAAAAAAAAAAAGTTTTCTTGAAATAATGGTTATTTCCCCCTTTGTGTAACAAAGAA
>NW_015113629.1:158596-167411 GCF_001443285.1 Poecilia latipinna | reverse complement strand
ATCGGGCTTCTTAACTTCTTTCTGTTATTTTTCCCCAAACCCCAACAAAAAAAAGAAAACCTTTATTAAAAAAAAAAAAAAAAAAAAAAAAGTGTTGCTGAAATGATGGCTATTTACTCCTGTGTGCTACACAGATAGCTTGCAGATTACCAGGAATAGGGGTTTCTCAGAGGATTCCCAAGCTTTTATTCATCTTTAATTGCTTTTCTTGGTTCGTCTTGTTCTTCTGAATGTCCATACCCACCATAGATCATACGCCTCAATTAACCGGAGGAGCTGGGAAGTCTTATTCCCCACTTGGCGTTGTGTTAATCCTGCCTGAACGGGCCTTAAGGCTCTGAGTCTGAAGGGAATAGGTGATAAATCTTTGGAGGCCCATCACTAGAGTCAGGCTTCCCAGCGCTCTTTCATTGTTTCCAGATATAAAGCTGGAAGACATCCTGAAATACCCATCCTGAGGTTTCAGCATGGAGTTGAGCTGAGAAAATAAATTCTCCAAAAATAAACTCTCCAAAAATTCAGAGACGGATTCCTGCAGATGAGGAATTAGAAATGCTTCTCCTCTCGATGCATTGTTTTTTTTTTTTTAATATAGTAACCAAGACTAACCATGTGCATATTGGATCTTGTGTGTCCATATATGAACAGCTTTGTGGTTTATCGTCCACAGCTGTAGGAGATGTGGCACCAAACACGTGACTCTCGCCGCCTACGTCCCCATTTACTGTCTCAGTCACAGTATCCGCCCCTCTGGCTGCTCTGACCTGTCGCACACTGCTGATGGAAGTTGGTACCTTTCTCCACATCTATTATTTTACCGCCCACTCCATAATTATTTCACTAATAATTATATTTTTTCAAAGGCACTGTCAGAAAATGTTCATACCCCTGAAAAGCCACTGTACTCTCTGAAAAAAATTAATCATTTTTAACATTTTTGTTTAATTATGAACCCACAAAACATATTTAGTTTATAGATAAACCATGACTATTTTTGAGGAAATGTATTTTATGCAGCAACTCCAAGTTGACTTGCACTGAAGGCTGATTTTGGATGGTAACCAACAGAATACAGAAATAACCTTGGCATGATATGAAGGTTGACTAACGTATAACAAAAAAATACATGATTTTCTTTTTAAAGGCACTACTCTTTGTAGAAATGTTAGTTTTCTTTTGTGAACATCCAAATATCAGTACAATAGTTCACTTGGTATTTATTATTTATTTACAATATCTTTGTAAAAGATGTAAAACTGAGTGCATCAAGTTATAAAATGATTCAACAATCTGCCATTGAAGTGTAAATGAAGAGTTTTGGCTTCCTGGCTTCTGAATAAATAACCACAGTGAGAATCACTTTTTCCTGCTGCTCTGCTTTCTCTATTCTGACAGATTTATCAAATTAATAACTAATAAATATTCTACTGTTCTTTCCCATGTAAACACATCCACACCGTAGATGTTACTAGTTCAAAATATTTGCTAAGCAGTGGAAAATTCATGGATCAGGAGAAACAAATGTCAGCCATCAAGTTGATTCCAACCGCAGTGTCAAACAAAACCATGTTTAACTCAGTAAAATAATTAAATATTCAGTTTATTTTTGGCTTAAGTGTTTATATATATATTTTTTTTTTTTAACACCTACTGTTGGGGAAAAAATGCTAAGTTTAAATCTCCAGATATTGATCCAGGATCTAGAAACTAATGAAGCTTCTTGTCTAATGTCTTGTTCTGTTAGATTGTTTTAATTTGGTAGAAATGAGAATTTTTGCCATTCAGTTATTTCTATGAAATGATTTTAATCTACTGCTTATCAATTAGAACAAGGCATTGACTATTAGGATCGATGGTTTGCTAACCTTGAGTAAAAATTCCAACATTTTATTAATATTTTATCTTTGGTCATCACGACTGTAAAAATATTTTTCTCTTTATTAAAAACAAAGAGGGCAGATTTACTCATTAATCATCTCCTGGTTTCATATCCATTTCAAACACAAATATTCTGCAGACAATATTGGAGTTTTGATCCAACATTAAATAGTTATAAATCAGCAAAGCTCTGAAAAATGATTTATGAAAAGGGATCAGATTAAGGAGCCACATCCTGTCGGCGCGTTTTCTTTTTCTCACAGTAGACGTTGCGTTAATTTTGGAAAATAAAAACGGCCGATAAACGGTTGGCTCTAGATGTCGCAATCCGCCTGTACGTTTTAACTTCCCTGGCTGTGCTGTCATTGGCTAGTAATATTTCCTAAAAATGAAGCAGCTGGATCAGCCGGTAACAATCGATTAATGTCCAACCCCTTCAGTCACAGATGCCGCCACTTCAGTCTCCTCTCTTTCTTTTTCTGAAGCTAATGTGCTGAAAGATGACAAGAGAGTGCCATTTAAGATCAGAAAAAAGCAAAGAGCGAGTGTAGCGGCCATGTCGGCCTGCCTTCCACATTGTCACGTTAATGTTGTGGAGGGAGAAAGAAAAAATGACAACAGTGGGTCATTTCAGAGGAATAATGGGAGAGCTAGCAGACTGTGACAGCAGGTCTGGCAACACGGCTAAACTTTGCAGATCTGATTTCCTATTATCCGCTTCAGCACAAAGCGGAGCGGCCAGCTTTGCATGTAGCACTGTAGCATATTTCTCGCTGCTCATTTGAGGTCGCATGAATAATTAAAAGGCTGGAGTGCTCTTTATCAGTCTGAAAACGCCACATAATATTTGGGCATTCATGCAACAAGAAGTGGAGAACATTGTGGAAGGGGAACCTGCGGTTCCTGGAAGGAGGGAAGGCAGGATGCGGTGTGCTGTTTGGATCCAGCTGTTTTCAGGGCTTGCTAGCTAAGCCCATGCGTTTCTGTTTTAATTTGACGTCGGGAGATTACGGCGCCGACTCCAGCCCTCACAATGTTAACAGATTTGAATATTAAGCAGGAAGTTCAGGCAACTGGCAGTGACGTTTCCTTGCCTCTAACCAGGTTCTGCTGTCAGAACTTGTCTCATATTCACCTCCATCTAGCTGCTGCTGCTGCTTTTCCATGTCTGTCTTGTAATAAGTACACCAGGGTTTTTATTATTTTTCCTTCTTAACAGCAGCGTTTCTTCTTGCGGTGTGTTTTAAGACCTGCTGTTGTCGTTGATAGGAACTAAAATCACAGGAGAACGAATTAGCACAGCTGGACTTGAGCTACGTGGAGCAGCAGCTGATCTGCAGCACTGGGCTCCTGGACTTCTCAGGGCTTTTAAAGTGGAGACAGACTGGTGGACAGATGGACCACTGGATGGATGGACGGACGGATGCTGGACGGGCAAACTGGATGGATGGATGGATGGATGGAGGTCCTGTTTCCAGGCAGCATGGTCCTCCTGTCTTCCTGTGGTGAGAGGAGGAAAACAGAAGAGGCGTTTAGGGCTGATTTCTGGTTGAGGTCTGATGATCCGTGTTGAGAAAATGTTTTTTAAATGAAGATCAGACTCAGATTGTGGACACACGCTGCTGTGCATTCTGTATCAAGTTTGGATTGTTCTGGTGTTTCTGCGGTAAAGCCGGTTTCTATAAAACATGCCTGCTGAGGACTTTGATATGTTTTTTTTTTTTTAGGTGTTTGGAGCACAGACGTGTAATAAATCTCTTTTAAACCGAGGTTTTGAACTTCCTCCTGGATCTTTTTAGCAGTTATTTGTTTTGAAACAAATCCCTTTGCAACAGTCCAGCCGGATCAGAGTGGTCCGCTCTGTTTGGGTACTGCTGTTCCTTTTCCCTAATTCCTCACATTCTTCTTCTACTCAACAATTTCGCTCTGATCAGATTCTTCTCTGGGCCCCAGGGCTGAATTCTCCCTCTGACCCGGTTCTGTACACACGGCTTGACCTTGTATATCTCCTAAAATATAGGATGTGAGCTGCATAGCAACACTGATGAACGCTGATTAATTTATTTAGCCAATCCTCATGTCTCAAACCCGGCCAGAAGTGGTTCAGAAAGCAGAATTATTCTGTGTGCTTCTGGCAGTTCTGTCTGCTAATTAAAGTCTGTCATACTGACACGACTTTAAGAATCTGGGAGCAGATTTTATAAAACATCTGAGCTGCTTCAGTTGTCTTCTGCAGATGAAGATGCTTTCATAAAATTTTGAGCTGCTCAGATAAGAGGCAGTGCTTTATAAAACGCTGTGAAGCTGCTTTCTACAAATCTTTATTTTTTACCAGTTAAATGTACGTTTTTCCATTACCAATAAACAGAAAATGGAACAGATGAATTTCGCTCAAGTTTGAGAGAGAAGCAGAAATAAAGACGTTTCTCCTTGTAACCGGAGAGTCGACCATTAATTGGCCAATATTTGGAATTAGTAATAAACTATATGATCTCTAAATGGTACTATTCCCAAAAAATAGTATATTTTGGAAAAATATTGCTTTGACAATAAAAGTGATGACAAAAAGTGATTAATTAGCAAAATTGTAATGTTTTACATCTCTGATCAGAGCTAGCAAACTAAAATACTGCTCTAATAATAAAACATATTGTTTACCAAATTAGCTGCTTTAGTCCCAGTTACATAAAGTGGTTTAATTGCACCACTTACCTTGCACAGTGATTGCATGAAATCATATTTTTAACTGTATTGATTTAATTGATGCTTTTATGAAACCAGCATTGCAAAAAGAAAAAAAAACCCTCACAGTTCAAACTGTTGTGTAAAGAGTCAACTTTAACACAGACGCTGAAATTAGAATTAGTGGAAATGTGCCCACCACTGCTTATGTGGAATCATTTCATTATTATGACCAGTTGTCAATACAAAACAATGTGGGGAAAAAATGCACTTATTCAAAATGAAAAAAATAATAGCTAGCTAGCTTATAGATGCATCAACCAATAAAGAATCGATGGAAATCAAGGAAGCTTAGATTTGTTTTGATGCAAACTGCTGGAAGGATTCCTGAGGAACTGCTGTGATTTGTTTGTTTAGTAATGCAGGTGTGGTGTGAGTGAGAGCTGTCAGTGTTGCACAGCTCTGCAGATAAACTTCATTTCTTTGAGAATTATTCCCTCTGGTTATGGATGCTGTGTTGCTGAAAGGATTTTTGCTCCTGCTTTTTCTTTTTTTTTTTTCTTAACTTCCATACAGTTATGTGCAACCGTAGCAACAAGATGGGTTTTTCTTTTTTTTTTCTTTTTTTGACATTTGCAACTGACTAGCATCTTAGAAGCTCAAATACTTTAACTGTACTACCCCCCCCCACCCCCCAAGTCTGAGAGGAGTTAAAAATGAGGTTTCATGGATGCAGACAGTTTCTTCCATCGATTTATTCTCCAGGATCATATCGCTGACTGTCTGCAAGAGAGAGGTTCAGTGGCAAAAGCAAATGAGGTGGATTAGCAGTGCTAGCCAACACAGTGCCATCCAGGACATGCTACTGTGGAATAAGGAGACAGAGACAACTTATGTTAGCATGACTGTCATACAGCAACAGTCTTCAGTCAGAAGATTCTTAATATTTGTTGCAAGACTGACTGCTACTGTAAATCCTTCCTGCCTGCAGCATCACCGTCCACCAAGACTTTCTGAAAATACTAGGATGATATGAGCTGTAACATTTCATTTTCCTTTGAGATAAACGGAGTATGTTTGAATTTAATTTGCTAAATGACATTTTAACTGCAGCAGCAACAATTGTTGCATTTCTGTTTTCAAATGAAACCATCTAAATCATGTTTGAGTGTGAGGAGGAGTTCCAGCTTCGGTGTACACAATTATAATGAAGCACCATGTTCCTTTTTTTTATTTATTTATTTTTATCAGTAGCTAAATATTGTAAAACTCCTCTGTTGCTCTCCGTCAGGCATTGATGTGATGCAACATGGCGTCAATCCTGTGTGGAATCTATTGGGCAGAATTTGAACGTGAGGAGACTGGTGGTCATTTTTTCCTTTCCTCCATTTAGATTTGGCTCAACCATTTGGGGTCCTTCACGCCAGCCTGCGTATTCTGGTCTTCAAATGATAGATGTGCGTACCTCAAAGAGAAGGCAAATAAATTGCTCTGGGGCAATTTCTAGTTTGGTCCAGTGAAAAGGAAAGGAACAGAAGGCAATTATTCATCTGCAAGTCGCCTTAAGAAATATCTCTTTATCTCCCATTTTGACTGGACAGCTCAGGTAATTTAACAATATAAAAGAGAACAATCTGGGCTTCAATTTCATTCTAATTCTCCTGTTTTTCCTAAAGCGACCATGGCTGTACATCATGGTGAGCTCCTCAGAGTTAGAACTTCATGTCCTAATATACCCATCTGTATCCTAGCTTTAATAGAGCAGGGAGCGCTGCCTGGTGTGTGCACAACCCAGCCAACACCAGTCCCCCATCGCAGGCTTCCTCTGAAGTTTTGTTTTATTAAACTTCCTGCATGTATGGCAGCACAATGAGAGCCCCTCGGAGATGAGGGGATTATGGTGCACCCATGTGGGCTAGTCTTTGAGCAAAATCAGTCAGGCCTGTGGAGAGGCAGCCTGGTAATTTTCCTCTGCTCACGCTGCCATCACTGCAGAATGATGGTGTTCTTGCATGGAATAAATAGTACAGTTAGACACAGCTCTTCATGCTGCTTTCATCACATTTCTGTGTGTCCTCGCATGTGCATAGATTGCTGCTTTTAGCAACAGCGAGAGTCGTCATGGTGACTCAGAAGTGTAAATGTTGCCAGTTTTTATGGTAGAAAAAAAACCTCACCTAAGCAGTGTGTTCACATAGGAGTCATCAGGACATGCTGCAAATAAGAAAGGAGATGTAAACCATGTGCCGCATCAGGCTGTATTGGGCTGGTATGAAGGTGTGACGGTTTTATTAGTTCGAGGTAAATGATCACAGCTTTAAGGGATTTGAATGGAAAATTCTACAAATACATTTTCTGCTACAATGAGATCAGCAGGGGAGGACACCACTAACTAAATGTTAGCTATGCTAACTGTCGAGGGTTAATCATAAACATTAGTTCTGCTAACTCAAAACTGCTATGCCACTGCAATAACTAATGGAGGCTAGTACTAAAGCACTAACTTTAATTCAAATGTTATCTCTCCTTGAAAGACTACAGCCCTGGATCACCAATGTATTTTAAATATATATTATTTAAATTTATTTATTTTTTTATCTTGTTCTCTACTCTCCCTGTCTTATTTTGTTCCTGAATTTCTCTGATTTGAAATAGTTATTGGGGGGGAGAGAAAATGTGAGGGGAGGAAATGGGATTGCTGCATCAACTGTCTGAAACCCACTTCAAAATAAGAGCATGAATACTTGAAGAATCCTTCAGCTGATAAACAAAACTTCAATATAGATGTCGAATTTCATTCTAATTAAAGCTTAAAAGGAACCAAGTGAACTGGTGCTATTTTTATCAGGATAATTTAATTAAGCTAAGTGTGCTAAACATTTTCACAGTTAGCTAAAACGCCAAGCTAAATAATTATCTTTGCTATTAGCACATTAGTATTGCCAATGGCTCCATCATCCTCCACACCCAGCTCTGGTTAAGCTCTTTGAAAGCCATTCAAATATTCAATTTTTTTTTTCAGTGCACTGCAAATATTTCTTGTTCAGAAGAACTCAGTCATTTAACCATAACCCACAGCAAAGAGTTAACAAACTTTTTTCATTTGGGAAGGTAGGACAGAAAGGTTACTTTTCTGCTGCAACACCATAACAACTAGTTGGTATGTGGATTAACGTTTTTGCTACACAGTAGACCCCTGGTGCCCATAGGGGTTAGACCACAACCAACTGAGAATACTTGAGCCCCCTTCTGAGAATACATAGAAGTGTCTATTTTCTAACAGTTCAAAGAGCAAATATATCTTAATATGCATTAATAGGCATAATAGAAACCATCTTAGATACCACAGAAGCTAACATCTAGTCTCCCCTAGCTCCTCTCTCAGCCAATCAGCACCAAGAAAAACAAATGGTGCTCCTCGATTGGCTGGTTTACAAACTGCAGCCAATCGCGTCTAAAGTATTATTGCTCAGATGCATTTCCCATTGAACATTATGCTATGCAGAAAAATCCACAAATGGACAGAATTCCCACAAATAATTTGGAGTTTCTGTGGCCTCTGATTAACTTGATAACATAAATTTATTTAGATTAAAAATCCTTACCATGTTCCTTTCTGTGTGGTGGACTCCATCCATCCATAATGTGTCGGTTCACTCACTGTGTGCTTTCCAGTGACATCGGCTCATCTCAGATAAAAATGCAGCTGATTAAAATAAAGGGAACGCATCTATCGGGTTGCTTCTACCAGTTGGTCACCTTTTCATTCTGGATCACACACACTCCAGCAAATATTATTCAGAACTGCCTTTAAGCTGCCTGTTGCTTCGGCTGAACGTGTGCATTGAAGGAGAGTCTGCCATTGACTTGTTGCTTGTAGTAATACATAGAAGACAAACAAGCTGCAACCTACCAATCGATATTCTGCCGCCTCCATATAGGTTGACTCTTCTGCTCCCCTGCTTGAAATGAATCTATTATTCATATTTTCTGTTCTGTTGCCTCCTGTCTCTACATTGGATTGTGACTCTGAACCAATGCAGCAAAAATGATTCAGTAGAAGCTCTAATAATTCATAAGAGATAAAAATGATGGCAGCTTTAGTTTGGCAGCTTTCCTGGATGTCTAACAATGTTAAAAGTTGCTTTATATTTATGCTCCACATTAAGAAATGTGCATCAACGTGAAGATGACTTTTAATGGGATTGTTGAACGTGATGTTTTGGTACCGCAGGCGCTCCTGCTGCTCAGCAAC
>NW_015113629.1:155090-155543 GCF_001443285.1 Poecilia latipinna | reverse complement strand
TCCCGCGGGCGCTCCTCCGGCCCACCACCCCCTCCCCCCCCCACACACTCTGCAGGGATATTTTGACTTGGCTGCAGGGAATTGTTCCCATTCAGTCACAGGAGTGTTAAAAAAAAAAACTCTGTGACTGATGTTAGATGATAAAAGTTCTGGATTTCTAGATTCAGTGTCAGACTGACGCAGCAACAAGTTTCCTTCATTTAGCTTCACATTTTAGGTTGTAATACAGGCGCAGAAAAAAAAAAAAAAAAGCAATATAATAGTTTAAAAGATAAATTTATCGATTTAATTATGCTGATATGAGTTTTATTTCTGTTTCATTTACTCAGTAATTGTGTCCAGGTTTCGTGGGCAGAATAACAAAATACAGACGACCTGACTCGGTATACCGTCCAGCATCTGGACTCGGCCGAGTCCTTCTGCATGAATTACTGCATCAATGCGGCGTGACAC
>NW_015113629.1:94582-152104 GCF_001443285.1 Poecilia latipinna | reverse complement strand
GGACTCGGCCGAGTCCTTCTGCATGAATTACTGCATCAATGCGGCGTGACACAGACACCAACCTGAGGTTCTGCTGAGATGTAAACATTGTTCGCAGTATCTTTTTACAAACATCATCTTAAGTATTAAATAAGAAAACACTACTTATAATTAGTTCAGTTTGCAGCTGCAGTTCAGTTTGCAGATTTCCCACTTTCCCAGTGGAAAATCTGACTTCCATTGGCGTTCCAGTTGTTTTTTCTGACCTGGAAGTTGGAATTTCCCAGTCCTGTGTGCAACTGGAATGCAGGACTTTTGTTGCTTGTTTTATTAGAATCCTGTATGTTTACCATATTGTTAAGTGGCTAAAACTAAAAAGAAATACCTCAAACTATTTAACCTTATTCTGTGGCATGCAAACAGTTTCCACTTTACGTTTTGTGGTGAGGAACTTTTGATGTGGTGATGTTTCAGAGGACTGAGAGCTCTAGTTTTGGACCGGGTGAGGCTTAGCTGACGTTGTCTCTGTTGCTCTGACTCCAGCTGCAGCCCACACCTTTATAAATCCACCATAAGCCAGAACTTGAACGGTCTTGGCTTCACATTTCATCTTTTTTCCTTCCACTAAACTTTTAAAAGTCTTTGATGCGGCACTCCGAACAGCTGCTGTCAGAGCTTTTCTGTACAAAAAAAAAAATAAAAAAATAAATTTTTATTAGGCTGATGTCGTAGTCAACTGTTAAGACTTTGGGTCTTAATTAAACAGAAATTTTCTGAAATAACTGAGCTCTAATCGATTGGGATGTGTGTGCAGACACATTGCACAGCTTTCACACACTTTTTTTTTTTTTACAAACCTACAGAGAAACGAGCCCAGAGCCCACGGCGCAGGTTTCAACGAAAACATTTTAACAGAGACGTTTGAAGCGTGCATAAATGAATGAGGCGGGGTGGGGAAAGAAACCCTCTGCTGTGACCTACACTGATGACAAACAAAGCTGACCTTTTCTCTCTGTCGCATGCAATTGCTCACACTTTGCCAAGCAGCGAAAGCAAACCTTATGGCTGCCTCCCTGCTCTTAGCCTTCATCAAATATTCATCTCCTCCAAGACGGCGTGGCTTTGTTCACACTGTGGTACACTGATCTGTGCTGACAGGATGATGGGCCGAGCTGTGATGCTTAGCAACACATTAATTCAGTCATCTTGTTTAATTGAATTAAGGTCTCCATAGGATCAGGACACAGGTGAAGATGTGAGACTCGTGATTAGGAAGGCCAGAAAACGGAAGCAAAGTAGTGTCAACAATCTGAAATCTGCCCCAACGCGTCATAATGTGACTTTATTTGGTGAAGTTTGACTCATTTTTGTAATTCTTGATCAGTTAGATGAATCTAATAAGGAAGGGTTCTTTCGGTGACTGAATGTCAGAATGGCTCCACTGCAGCAGCAGCAGCAGAGAGCAGAGCCCTAAATCCCCTCTGCAGGATGGGCTGTACTTCATATCGAACGCTTTTCAGAATTACAGACTGTCAAAGTGACGGCGAATGGATTTCTCAGACACATACGTATTTTTCTGTACTGTGCGCCGGGCCGCGGCGCAGGCAGGATACCGGGCTCCCAAGGAACGGCCGGAGCGCCGCACCGTTTCAAGAGATTAGAGGGCGGTCAGCGCGGGGGAGCCTGGATCGATGCATCCTCTCAGGGAAAGGATTGACCGGCCATTGATCTGGACCTAACGGGAGCTGCAGATGCAGAGAACAGAAGAGGGTTCTGATGATAACGGCGTCGGCCGCTCCGAGCCACATTTCTGAATCACAGAGAGAAAGGGCGGCTTTTATTTCTGTCATCAAAACGCTCGTTTGTTCAGGTGCTTTAAAACCGCCGCCGCATGCAGAGGAAAATCAGGCTTTCTCTGGTAATAGTTCACTATAAATTGAAGCTCTTTGAAAGGAGCTGGAAATAAAACACTCAGTACTAAAATATGTTTTTGCTGAAACTGTAAGCAAGAAATAAAATGAGCTTGTGAATAGATTATCTAGAAGTACGACTGGTAGGTGATCACACTGACAGGAAAACACTGAAGCAGAAACCTGCAGGATTCTCTTAAAAAAAAAAAAAAGGCTTTTATAGCCACCAGGCTCATCTTGTTCTGGATGTTTTCTTGGCAGATATCCATTTAAAGTGTCAGGTTTTAGTGATGTAAAATGAGATCACAATAAATAACTTCAGAACCTTCCTGTCCCTAACGTGACAGAAATCCTGCAGAATCAAACTGAAAACAAAGAAATATGTAAAAAGCAAAATACCTGCAAATAGCTAAAATCCATAAATACTTGAACGCCTCTAAAAATACTTAGAACTGCCTGTTTTAATTAGCCAAACACCAAATATTCTTATCCTTAATAGTGGAAACTGGCACAGAAGCTAACATCCACAGTCTACCTCTTGGATTGACTGCTTTGGACCCGTCAACCAGTCACGTGTCTTGTAGAATTGCAGCAAATTATTTCTGTTTTCTAAGCTACATTTTCTTTGGAATGTTTTAGAAAAATGATCTCCCACAAAAAATAAAAATAAAAATGCACAAATCATGAGACAGAGAATTGAAGTTGAGGTTTCATGTTAGTATTTTCTTGTGATCTATCTCCCTGACACTTGCAGAGAGGTTACAACATTTCAAAATTGTTTAATTGCATAAGGGTATCAGTCAGGAGAAGGCTCTGAAATGCAAAGCGCATTAGCAGGTTATTGTGGGTGAGCATTAGTTGTAGCGTTCTGATTGACTCCATCCAGAGTTGGTGCTAAATCTGAGTCAGAAGGTGAGTTTCAGCTTAGGGTGAGCACACTCACACCATCAGTTTGTTACAGCTTTTAATGTTTGAAATTTCATCTGCTAACAAATTTTTACATAAACAGACATTTACACTGCTTGTTGTTGAATGCATGCAGCAGGTGTCTTTTTTTTTTTTTTTTTTTTTTTTTTTGGTTAGACATTTGACACATGGCAGGAAGGAGGAGGATTAGGAGGTTGTCCCACATCAGGCTCTGCTGAACCACATCTGCAGGTGTCTCCAAGGAAACGGCAACAGTTCTTTGGTGTAATCTCAATGTTGTTCAATGTGCAGAATTGACTAAGAACTAGTATTTTGGTTATATTGTAGATGTTGTGTAGAATATCATAGCTCTATCACGATGCATCCAGGTAGTTGGTTAGCCGGTCAAGCTATCTGCTCCAGTAGATCACCTGTCGTCCTGTCAGCCGTTTACCTGGCATGTCGCTATAGTTTTTTTTATGTGACAGAAAATAATACCTGTGAGCCAAAGTTGTCATGTGTTTATTATTTTATTCTTTGCCCCCACTTTGAAAATGTGTGTGTTTTGGGGTTTTTTTTTAAGTGAGGAAGGAAGAAGTTTGACTCTTCCATTTCAGCTCGCTGACAGACAATGTGTGGCAACGCGTGGGGGAGGGGCATCTCTGTGAAACTTGAATGACTGGCACTTTGTTTGGCATCTAGTTTAAAAGTATTTCAAGATTTTAGAAATGTAAGTGTTTACAGTGGCATCCGGGTTTTTCCTGAGGTTCTGGACCACAACCATCTGTGAATACTGGGTTTCCATGGTAGCCTCTAATTTCCAGGTAATTAGCATACATTACAAATGTTTTAATGAAAAGTTTTCATTTTAATGTATATTTTGCATCACTTCTTGACTCTAAATAAAATGTTTTTTATTGCAGAAATCAAACTGAGAGGAGTACCAAACTCAGCCATGTTTGTTTACTGTATTTGAATTTTCTTGGTAATGAATCATTCTTCATTTGAGTTGTTATAAAACCGGATGAAAACAATTAATCCAGTGTGGTTCATTAAGACTCCTACCTGTTGCAGGTACTACAGAAAAGACTGTAGGACTGTATTTAACTGTAAGATGAGCAGATATATTTAGTAAACAGAACCAACACAGTGGGAATAAGTAAACAAACACAAATCTCCAAGGAAACAGAGAATCACACTTGTGCGATTTTAATGATCTTTCTGACATATTTTCTGTTATTAACCAGAGGAAACATGGAGGTGAATCTGATGGAAGCTCTTCGGTTTCATTAAAAACAAAAGCCGCCTTGGTTTTTATGGAAGGGTTTAGTTGAGGACTAACAAGTATCAGGTTGGGCTGAGAGCATGTAGTGGTGCAGCAGAGGCCCAGATTACTCCTGCAGCCAAGTGCTCTTAGGAATTACTGTATGTCTGTGGCATCGATTGGACGATTCAGCAGCTACATTCATGCCTAAATATTGATCCGTGCATCATCCTATCTCAATGTTATTGTTTAGCCACTGGGATGGATTTCTGCTGCGGCGGCCGAGCACTTAGAGGAGCCATAGCTTTAAGTGTTACCCATCTTATGTTTGTCAGCATATTCACCACATACTAATTAAAACAATATACTTTTACAGAGATCAATAGTGCAGTTTGGTTGATTTGCGTGCAGAAGATGTGCTCTGATCTGAATCCCCACAGTGTGCAGCGGGTCTGCGGATCGACGCGTCGTCTGGTACATTTCCACACCAAGAAAACCTGCTGCTGTTCCTATCTGTGCGCATGACGATGTGATTTTTCTAATAACATTTATACAACCAGAGATTTAGATGAGGGGGAAAAAATGCCTAAAATGTTGAGTATGAGCCTCATTAATTCTGTAGTTTTGCAGATCATTGGCCTGTTCTTTAGCAGATTTTATAGGTCAAACCAGAAGAGAGCATCGACATTTAGTAATCAAACATGTACATCCCAAAATTCAGCAACTGGTACTACAACCTTTAGCAGCAGTAACTCTTTGACATTGTTTGCGTCCTCTTTTATATTCGGTTAAAAATACACTACTGAAAATAAAATTTAGTTGTAGCTCAGATTGTTCAAGGTTTTTCAAAGATTTGTCATAGAGGTTAAAAATTAAGTACTCAAGTTAAAAAAAAAAGTTTTTTGAATTTGTTTGGTTAATTTCCTGTGAAGCTTTCAGCCGTTTTTCCTCCACACTTCTGCTTGTTAAATTGAATAAGAAGTGTGAATTTTGGTGGCTCGTGTTGGACAAAGCCGACTTTTTCTTATTTTCCACCATATTGTGTTTTTGCTCTCCGAGGCGTTGAACCTGCTCTTCCTCGGCTGCCTTTCTCAGGAGTGCAATCTCACCAAGGTTGAGTTGCATTTAATTGCTCCTGTTATCTTCTAAAGGGACGAAGGAATTTAAATGTTCAACAGACGAAATTAGGGTTCTGTAATGCGGAAATTTCTCCTGCTGGTCCAGTAATTAGCGCTGCCGCTGACAGCTGCAGGGCCCGCTGCAGGAGAAACCGAGGCCGGGTCGTGATGCGCTGGGCGGATTGGATTGTTTTGTCGTGACACCTCTCCGACGCTGAACCGGCCACCGGTTCACAGACTGGAGATGGGCTCAATAGTTATTCAATTGCCTGTCTCGGTGTGTTTAACAGAAGCAATTAAACTGGTAATTCTTGGTGCTGTTGTGATCCACTGATAATGACTGGAGAAGAATAGAAAGCACGTGTCTAATTTCTTAAGCCAAATCGAGGAGTTGAAGGATTTTATTTCTTCCAGCTTTGAGGTGTTTCTCATTCAGCGAAGCAAATCAGGCTTCAGAGCGTTGACGGGAGCCTTTCTCATTCCCCTCGGCTTTGTCAGGTCCAGTTCATTTCAGTCATTCAGGTGGACCACATTGTGCGCCGCCTCTCTGCTCTTGCATTTCATTTGACAGGCCTTTGTTTCGACTCCTGCTGGAGATGAACCGGAGGTACCGAGTCGGATCCGAGGCGGGGATTAGTGCCGCGCTTTTCATGCTTTCCTGGAGGCGGACTAACTTAGAAAATGTCAAGGAGGGTGAGGTGAAACAACTCTATTTAAATACCTATTGTTGACCTCTGTTGCAGTGCTGGAGAGTTTAAAGATGTAAACTACAAGATTGACTTTCTTCTTTACTCCAGATGTCTTTTCTAGTCTGAACATCTTTAGTATATATACTTCTTGCCCATCAGTTTAACATCATTTTGCACAATAACCCCTGTATTTAACAGCAACTCATCATACAGGTGTGTATGTACACTGAATGGCTCCAGCTGAACAGAAACAAAACTAAAGTTATTGTCTTTGGACCTAAGGAGGAACAATCTAGAGTCAACACACAACTTCAATTATTACAGCTGGAAACCAGAGATCTGGGTGTAGTGATGACCTCTGACCTGAACCTTCAGAGCCACATGAAGACAGTTACAAAGTCGGCCTTCTGTCACCTGAAGAACATTTCCAGGATTAAAGGACTAATGTCTCAACAAGATCTAGAGAAACCCATTCATGTGTTTGTTTAGTCGCATTGGTCACTGCAGCAGTGTCTTCACAGGTCTAAAAAATCCTCCAGCTGATCCAGAGCGCTGCTGGCGTTCTCACTAAAACCAGGAAGATGGAGCACATCACCCAGCTCTGCAGTCCTTCACTGAGAGAAGAGACTTTAAAAAAAAATTATTTCCATTATTTAACCAGATAAACCCTGTTGAGATCTAGATCTCATTTTCAAGAGGGACCTGGGCAGAACAACCTGTTAACTAAATACTGTTAGTTTATAAATCACTGAACGGCTTCGCACCACAACAACACATTAACCAGAATGCATTCCAGAGAGGTTTGTCATAAACAAATCAATTAGTGGCACAATAAATTAAAAGGAGCTCGACAATAAAATGAGGGTGATGGTCACTAGTTTGTTTTTCATTGTGTCTTTCTGCCAAAGAGACTGGATGACAAAAAGCTTCCCTCCGATGGTCCGAGTTAGTCCTGCCTCTGGTTTCTTTGGTCCTCCTGTTCTGCTCTGCATCCAGAACCAGAACCAAACATGGAGAAGCAGCATTCAGCTTCTATTCACCACAAATCTGGAACAAACTCCCAGAAACGTGCAAAACGGCCAAAACACTGAGTTCCTTTAAATCAAGACTAAAAACTCACCCGTTTAGAGTTGCCTTAATTCCCTCATTTTATGATCATTTCTGATGATCTTGATGACATTTGAGAAAATATTTGCTTGTTCCTTATTATTAAAACAGATAAAACCTCCTCTCCCTAAATTCTCTGTAATGAATGTGTTCACTGTAAACTCATCGAACTCGTACCTGAAGATGTACGACTTTCAGGTCGCTGGTCCGTCTCTATTTGCCTGAACCACGGACATAAATATTCTACAGTGCGATCCTTCAAACTCTCGTGGGAGTCTTTGAATCTGCTGTGGATTCTCTGCAGCCCAGCCAGAGGAGTGTTGGTGAGGTGTGTCACTGATGTTGGGTGGTGAGATCAGGCTGGCAGCTCGTATTCCAGCTCATCCCGCTGGGGTTTGGGTCAGTACGCTGTGCCAAGCCGGAATATTTATGGACCTGACTTTGTGCATTGGGGAGCAGTGAGCTTAGAGGTCTGTAGTTTCAAATATCGATTGTCTGGCACATTTAAAAAAAAAAAAAAAAAAAGCTAAATTTTTGCTTTTCTCCGTCCAGTTCAGTTAATACACATCAAGCAATGTGGCGTCTGCATCGCCCTTTGTTTCCGTCTAATCCTATTCTCTCCGCCAGGACGGAAATAAACCCAAACATAAGAAATAAAAGCGGAAAACTCTGATTTGCCAATCAAACTTGAGACAAGAGGTAATTAATTCTTTGGAATCAGCCAATTAATTTGCATAATAACAGGCGCCATAATTATGACTTCTGCAACTCCAGCCCAAATTTGTAATTAGAGATTTAGTCTGCATTACAGCAGAAAAGCCTGTGTTTCTGGGAGCCGGTTCTGGAAGGAGACTGAGCATCCGTGGCTGTGGGATGGAAACACTGGCAGCGCTGCGTCGGAATGAAAGCCTTTCCTACACGCTCCTCTCCTCTGCTCAGCCCCCAGGGAAAGAGCTGCTTGGACTGATCTGGAAAACTAATCTGTAAAAAGAACCCCAGACTTCAGCTTTCAGAGACCCTGGCGTCTCCATCCAGTCGGCCCGGCTCCTCATTCCGTCTCTTTTCACGTAGGCTTGTCCTATCCACGATGTCAAAGGAATCCGTAGCTGCATTAGCTGTGAATTGGTTAGATTTGAAAATAACGCATTAAACTGTCCCAGAATATCAGCCAAAAGGCTTAAAGCGGGTCGATGTTTGGTGAATATTTGATGCAGGTCGTAGACCCAAACTGATTGGCCATGTTGGTTCTCATTGTGACTCTTTGCATCTTTTCAAAACAATCAGTTTTTGCAGTTGATCATAAGTTTCTGCTGTAAACATGGAGCGTTGTTCTGGTAGAAGACGAGCAGGACATCATCACTGAGGAGACATTTTTTGTCCACTCTTCTTGACTGAATTGTTTTAATTCGGCCACATTGAAGGGTTCAGACAGCCAGACTTTGACTAGGCCACTCCAGACCCTTTAAGAAACAAAGAGGGGCAGTTACTGAAGAGCAGCGTCCCTGGGTAAAGAATCTGTGTATCCGTCGTTGCCTCTCATTTGTAATTGAGTACACTTACATCTGTGCTTATTAAAAGAGAAACTTTTTAAATCAGTTCAGCTGTTTTTCTGTCTAAAGTTGGCAATAACTGATACTAAACCTCAGATATCTGTATCGGTATCAGTAGTGATGAAAGTGGATCGGTGCGTCCCCAGAGTTCAGGAGGGTGTTGAACACCAAGTCAGCTTTCCTCCCGTCTTTATCAGGTTATCTTTGATTAGAAAATCTGATGGGCGACGCTCTATGTGAGGAGTGATGGAGGAGCTAAGGGGAAATTTGTTGCTCACACTCTAAAGGTCTTGGAGGAACTTTTATGGAATCAGACATTTTAAACACTTTTTCTCCAATTTGCTGGAGTTGAGCAGTCCTAATTATCCCGCTGGAACCGAACCTCTGCAGCTCAGCCAATGTGACGACTGGGCTCCTGGTCACCACTCTGATTATGGAGCAGATTCCTAATTGGACAATTTGCATGCTTGGATTTCTACTTTCTCCTGTACAGTGGACTCCTGGTTTTCATGGAGGTTAAGGTCCACAGCTGCTGGTGAATAAAACCACCTCTAAAAATGCTTAGACCTGCCTATTTTATTATTCCAAACAAATATACCTTAATATGATTTAATAAACACAGTGGAAGCTGTTTTGGAGCTACAGCAGAAGCTAACATCCACAGCCTTCCTTATGTCTGCTCTTTAGCCAATTAGCACCAAGGATAAATCCCTTAGGATCTGCAGAAAATAAAAGAAGATAATAACTTCTTTCCTTCAGTCATCTCCATTATTGATTCCTTTTTAAATCGCTTTAGTGGTTTTAACCTGAACTGGATAAACTCTACCTGAAGCTAAAACACCAGAGTCTTCTTCCACATAAAGGGAAGAAACTCAACACGGCCTGTCACAAATGGGTCAGATTAGAATATCCACCAAACTGACATGGTGCTAAGTTGACTGAAGGAGTTTGTGACAGTAGCTGCTCCCCCCCAGGCCCCGCTCCCCCGCCGGGGTCGGAGGCGTAGAGCCTGAGCATGGCGCAGACTTCCTCTGGTAGAACATTAACTGAACCGTGGAAACAGCTGGAGTTACATAACGGCCCCACTGCATTTAGTCTGCTCCGAGGGTGGGGTGGGGGGGGGGAAAGCTGTGGGTGAGAGCGAATGCAGAGATTCCATCATTTAGCATCTGCGCTCACATGTACCACTAAATTTATCCATTAGAAAAAATAAAAAAATAGCAGCATGCAGTTAAGAGAAGCTCTATTACGCTGCCAGTTTTTCTGTGTCAGCAACCTCTTTGTGTTTGTTTTGTTGAGGCTCTGATTGCATGCGAGTTCTTTAACTCCTATGGTTTCCAGGAGCAGAACAAACACAAAATCCTTCTGAAAATCCCCCTTCAGCCTCCGCTTGCCTCGTCCTCACCTCTCCACACTGCAAAGCAAACAGAACTTTATTTCTAATCAAAACTATTTATCCGTGTCCCACGGTACGCCCAGTTTTATACTTGAAAATCACTTACATTTTCAGTCACATCTTTCCTACAGTATGAGGAGCGTAGCACTGCCCCCTCCTCTAGCTGCTGCTGCACACTGCCACTCAGTTGGCTGAAAGAAAGTAATCCATATCCTGCTGTTGTTTTTAGTAACTGTATGAAAAATTTTTGCTTTTCTGTTTTTTGAATAAAACTTGATTATTGTTGTACAGTTTCAAGCAAATCAGCATGAAAACCAAGAGCTTCCACCTTTCTGGTCTAAAAACGCATCAACAGGATGAACTTTGGACTCTGAGTTTCATAAAAAATGCATATTTTTCTGTGGGCCGTAACTCCAAACTATTCCTGGATTTCTTCATGGAGCACATCTAAAATATTCTACAGAAAATTCAAACTTTTAGGCAGCTGAAATACTGAGGCACAATGCTACTTGACATGCTATTTACTAGTGGTTGTGAAGGAGCTTGATGCTGATTGGCTGAACACAATGCTGCCTTCTGTGACAGAGTATTAATGCATATTATGGTGTATATTTGGTGTTGGACTACTAAAACACGCAGTTGGAAGCATTTTTACGGAATTTAAACAATTTCCTGTGATTGCTGTCCCAAACCACTCTACCTCCATCAGGGAACATGCAGCCCTCGTTTTGTCTTTCTGTATTTTGAGTCCGAAAAAGAAAAAAGAAAAGAAAAAAAAAATTGGTTCATCAGACCTCAAAGAAAACTGGAAATCTGTATCGGTGCAGCCTCTGAATAAACTGAGCTTTGTTTTCTGAGAGGTTCAGATTAGTAGAAATCAGCCAGACAGATTGATGAATCAATCTTGAATTAAAATGTTGACGTTTCTGTTTTCGCTGGTTTGAGTTGGTTGAGTTTTCCAGGATCATTAAGGCGTTTTTAATACTTGGATTTCTCCAGCAGCACAGCTGATGTGTTTTGTTGTTTTTTTTTAAACGTCTAAATATTCATTTTCTTGCTTCCGTCCCTTGTCTTTGTTTGCTGGGATGAATGGCCAGCCCACAGGCCTCTGAGGTAACGGCCTTGGCCGTAAGGCTTATTGTCCACCCACCGCCTCACCAACACAAGCCGCTTCCCTGCACTTTGATTCAATCTTCTTTCAAAATGCCATTTAGTGAGGACAGAAGGTCAACATGGGACATGGTGCAAAAACCTAACTGACAGAACACGGATAATGGCCCGTTACCCCTGGCAACTGTGCATTTTCACTGTGCATTGACATTAGATGGGTTTGATGCACTCCAGAATATTTCCTGCTGCATTTAGATGCATATGGACAGAATTAAATATCGCCTGTGAAGTAAACGAAAAGCTTTAATTAAATGGTGCAGGTTTAATGTCATTAAAGGAGGGAAAATATTTTTATTCCTGACCTGAGGAGAAGAGAAACTGTAATAAAAATGAAGGACTGGATTGACGTCCCCAACGGCAGGTTGCTCTGTAGATGCGTCAGAAACCGCACGAGCCACGGGTCAGGAAGGGAATGAAACAAGCCGGATAACATCATGGTGGCTGTCAGCATAGTTATGAAACTGGAGAGCAACAGTATGACTCTGGATTAATGTCTGTGATGGCAGCCTCAAAAACAGGAACAGATTAATTTGTCTGGCCGGAGTCTTATGCAACTCTCTCCAGTCGCGGCCCAGTGAGGCGGAATCAGAGCGGCCCGGGGGTCTGCTGCTTTCTGAGGACTTTATATGCAACCAGAAAGGAATGTGGAAAGCTTGAGGAATGCTTTTACTGCAACTAACTGTTTTTAGAAAGTTTAAATGAAGCAAATGAATTAAAACAATCAAAAAGCCTTAATTTATGAGTTTATCAAAGTGAAAAAGATCATTTTCTTTCAACTCATTGTAGCATTTATTAACGTCATTTTTTCTATTGAACCTTTGGATATTGGTAATCTTCCCTCTTTAACGTTTCATTATTAGTTATAAAATGTTACCTTTTTCTACTCTTCAGACCTGATTGATGGTTTTATACCTATATTCTATCACATGCTTCCATTTGGCCTCTTTTTGTAATAAAAACACACAGGTTTAAATGGAAAATTCATAATTATCATCCAATTATGCTACTATTGTTATCCATGATTTGTCTCTCTTCATTCATAGCAGTTCGCAAGAACATTTTGGCGTCATGACAACGCATGCATAGCTAACCATGCTACTGTGGTTATCTTCAAATTTCAACTAAGTTTTACAAAACATTATCTTTTTTTTTATTTAATAAAGACAAAATGACATCAAAGGTTAGAAATGGATATACAGTTTTAAGAATACATCTGACTTCAGGACCGAGGTTAACATTGTTTACGTTTTAAATTGACAAACAATATAAACATCAAACTCTAAACAGAATTGCTGGGCCTGTTTTCCTCATCTTCTTCTACCAAAGTCTACAGCATCATTCCTTTCTGATTATGTGAGGATTGTTTTTAAGCTAATAAAATGTCCTTGTCTCAAACATCATCATGATGATATAAAATGTGAAAATAACACTTTCCACATGTTAATCATATTTAATTCATGACCAGCAGCTGTGAGTGGTGCATCAGTGATAATATGTAATAGTCACTTTTTGAAGCTATGATTCAAAACCACTTCAGCTTCGAAAGCCTGTAAATTAGTCAAAGTGGAAAGGAAGCTCCTTGTGATGCCGAGTGTGTCACAGAACATTTTTTATGTGGAATAAACTTAAACAGCCTGGTGAAAAATGCACACCGACGGCTGGAGCTTGTATCCATGGAGATTACATCTCAGTGATCTGATACTTTTACGGGGAAGTTGATGAGTGAAAATTATTCTGAAGGTTAAGAAGAAGGCGTTTTGAGAGGAAGTCCTGAAAGACTCTGGTCATCAAAGTGACCCGACTTGGACTCTATCAGACGTCTCTGTTAGTAGATGGCTTTTCAGTCAAGTCGATTTTATTTGTAGGCACATTTCAGCGACAAAGCAGTTCAAAGTGCTTCACATCATAAAGACATCATCAATTATGAAACGAGCAACAAACATTACATTTTGTCAAATCCTGTCATCAAAATCAACACGTATCATATTTGTCAATGTTCCAGTTATTCTAAATAAGGGGTGTTTTACTTTTGATTTAAAGGAACTCAGTGTTTCGGCTGCTTTGCTGTTTTCTGGAAGTTTGTTCCAGATTTGTGGTCTAGAAAAGCTGAACGCTGCTTCTCCATGTTTGGTTCTGGTTTTGAATGCAGAGCAGACCAGAACCAGAAGACCTGAGAGCCCTGGAAGGTTGATCCCATAGCAGCAGATCTTTAATGTATTGTGGTGCTAAGCTAACAGTATTTTAAAGTCTATTCTCTCAGTGGAAGAACTGGGTGATGTGCTCTGTCTTCCTGGTTTTAGTGAGAATGCCAGCAGAAGTGTTCTGGATCAGCTGCAGCTGGATGTTTCTTTTTTTTTTTTTTTTTTTTGTAGGCAGACCTGTGAAGACACTGTTGCAGTAATCAATGCAACTAAAGATAAGTGCACAGATGTGTTTCTCTCGATTTTTCTAGGACATTTGTCCTTTAATTCTGGAAATGTTCTTCAAGTGACAGAAGGCTGACTTTGTAATTGTCTTTATGTGTCTCTGAAGGTTCAGGTCTGAGTCCATCACTGTTTTAGATTGAGCAAAGATTCCTCAATAACGTCGAGAAACTCGTGTTTGCGGTAGGTCTATCCATTACCTTTGTTTTAATGGGTTGCGGTCGGGTCACAGTTGGGTCATGGGGGCAGCAGCCAAAGGACAGACCCAGACTGCCCTCTGCTCAGCCACCTGGACCAGCTCCATCAGGGGAATCCCAAATCGCACATAGAGCTGTTGGTAAATCGGTAGCTTAGTCTTTCAGTTCAGCTCTCTCTTCACCACAGCAGGCTGCACAACGCTCTCATCACTGCAGACTCTGCACCAATCCACCAGTCCATCTCCTGCTCTCATCTGTGATTAGAACCCCAAAATACTGAAACTCCTCTGCTTGGGGCCTGACCTGATCCTGACTGGATCAGACACGATCAGCAGGTCATGACGAAAAGGATGTTCTGCTAAGGACTAGAGAGGATCGTCATGAAGAAGTTGAGCCACTGTTATACTCCAAAAATCTATGAAAGTTGCATTGAATGTTTATCTCAAAGTATTGGTAATATTGTATTGATGGATTTTATTTGCAATAATTTGTTTATTGCAAAAATTGCTAATTGGTACTGTTTGCAAATAAACCTGATTTGCAGTCGAAGATGTAAGACTTTAGGTATACTATACTTAAAACTTTGTCGGCCACAAACTTTAAGCATAGAAGCATATGGGGAAAAAAAAACCTTCATCATAGGACTGGTGGATTTACAGAAGTGGCACTGAAGTTTCTGCTTGAAACTTTCTGGTAAACGGGATAAAATGACTGCAAAACGCAGTATTTTCCACAGAAGTAATGAAGCAAGAAAGGGTGTTAGATGAAAATTTTAATCCTTCAATCTCTGAAATGGGAAAGTAATATTTCAGAAATGTCTCGAACACATTTTACTTTTCATGTTTTCCAAAAATCGTCCAAAATGGAGTCTGTTGTGAAAATGCCCTCGGTGAGCGACTCGCCGGACCTTCAGCGGCAGCATCGCTTCTTTTCTCCTTCACTGCTTCAGTTTTCTCCACCTTCTGCCAGGGTTTGGTGGATTGCCTGAGAAAAAAAAAATGGTTCCTTTAATTATTCAGTCCGGTACTAGTGGTGCATTGTGATTTCTGGCTGCTGCTGCTCGGTTGTGTCAGCGATGAACCAATCTTACGCTTTGCCAGGCAGCATCTTGGCTGTCGAGCAGCTTTTCTCAACCGTGATTAGGCCAGAAAGTTTTTAATTCTCAGATGGTTTAAGGGGGTCAGGCTGAACTCTGGACTTACCAAATCCATCCACATGGAATATTCTTCAATTTGCCAGATTTACCTCTGAGAAGGTGAATCAGAATCGGGATATTCGCGACTACGATCACTTCCATTTATTCTTCTGAAATCCCATCATGTGTGACTGCATAATCTCATAATCTTTGCCAAGGTTCAGTGCACCTGTAAACACAATTAAGACGTATTTACAAGAAGCTGGATTATTGGTTTGTTGTGATTAGAAGTCATAAATCATGCCATAATATCCCTTCAACGTAAACTCATGGTCTGTAATTGGTGCTTTTACAGCCCAGCGTAATGCTGCTAAAAGCACAGAAGCAGATTAAATTTTAAAGTATGATTAGGCAACAGTAAGATGTAATTAGGAGAATGTCATTATGCATTAGCTTATGTTCGTGGAATAAATGCTGGCCAGATATGAAGTTTTTCTCTTGGTGAGGGAAGGAGAATGAGGCTGAGGGAGACTTGAGGAGTGGGAAGCTGGAGGAGGAGCAGGGAAAGGTCGCCGGGGTCGGGTCTCGTGCATTGTTTCCCAGCATGCTCCAGTTCCCACAGTCATCCCAGCTCTTTGTTAAAGTCCTAGCACAGAGCATGTCTGACTCCTAGGCATTCTCGCCAGAGGCTGGCCACTCCGGGGTCAGCACATTTTCCAAACCATTGCTTTTTATTTGGATGGCAATCAGGGGGAAAAATTGCTCTCCTGTATTGGCTCAACAGGCGGCGAGCTGTGCTTGGGCTGTCGCGCTCGGCCGTTGTTGATGGCCAGCATGATGGATGACTGGGCCGTCGGCTTTCTACAAAACAAAGTTTCACTGATGGATCATGGAATCATATGCAGCTTTATTCCAACTTAGATCTTCGGATAGCTGCCGTTAGCTTAGCATGAGACCAGAGAATCTGTACAAACTGTCACTCCAAAGAGCGTCAAATTGGTTATGCTCCATTTTTCTCCTTAATATAATAAATTCCTTGACTACTTCCGCCAAATTTTGGGCCTTATTTTTGTTTCAGGAAAATTATGCTGATTTAAATACATGCACACAAAACAATAGCAAAGACATTGACGGTAATGCCATAGCTCTATCTCAGGCTGATTTTGATTCCTGCTGCCATTTGTGCTTTGCTGCAGCTGCGTTTTGCTCTATATTTCATCTATATTCCACCAGTCACCCTGTGAGTTTCTCCCACATCGTCAAATCCTGATGTTAGCAACTTTCAAATGACTTCCCCAAGGCTGGAGAGAGCAGATGCTGTGAAGCAGAGCAGCCTTGCTGTGTAGCCTTCATTTAGCACAAACAGGCACAAACAAGCGTTTTTTTTGTTTTTTTACACACATAAATACATTTAAATATTTTATAGAATAAAGGGAAACATGTGAGTAAAGTAATGATTTGTGGTTATTTTTTGTCAGATGGATGTACATAACGGAGGAGGAAATAATAGTCCTTTGGTTGAGTATTGTTTACATCTGAATCCATCCATCTGTCCATCTCTGCATTCATAGAAAAAATAATCCATATAACTGCATGCGTCAATGCATCCCTGCATGTAATTTTTTTTTTCCACGTCTCATGTTTAAAAATCTGTGAAAATGTAGGAACCCTCACTCTAATGAGCTCAATGCTGGTTTTGGGTTGAGGTTCTTCTTAATGTTTGCTCAGTATTTTCAGCTTATCGATTGCTGTTAGACGTTATTATAGCTGAGAGAGAATGTACTTCGAGTCTCATTCAGGGGAGAAAGAGATATTGAGCTGACAGCGGCTCACTCATTGCTCTCAGATTAGCAGGTGTTCTCCCAGTGACTGTCTTTATGGGTTTGGCCCAGTTCAGGCAAAAGCACAGGTTATGCGAGGGCCAAGCATGTCGGCTCTCGTCATTGTACTCTTGAGCTGCTCCACTTCATGCCAGAAACATCCCCGAGCACAGCCTCGCTGCCTGTCGCTCCACTATTAACATTCTAATCGCTGTCTTGTTTCATTTGCTCGGCCAAGTGCTTTATTTCCAAAAAGGAGCCCAGGCTCGGCGGCTGACCTTTCCATTTGCAGAAACAGAGCAATCATTCATAAATCACACTTCTGAGTGTAAAATATCCAAACGGTTTGATATTGCAGGCCTAATGAAATGGCTCACACTTCTTTACTGCAATTATAGGAAAAGGTCAGCGTCATAACTGATGTTAAGCTTCAACGTGATTGTCCTACTTCACATTATCTCGTGGCCGGGCCGTAAATTATCACCGCAGCCCATAAGGTATGACATTTTGTTCTATTTTCACAATAACAGAAAAGATTAATTTAATGTTTGCACTCGGTTTTAAGTTTCGTTTAGCGTTAGGACAGCCTGCTAGATGTTGGTGAAACCTGACCCAGCAGCCGGAGAGACTATCCTCTCCTGCATTTCTCTCTGCAAACAGCCAACCAGAATAAAATAAGTTATATTGGGATAATAAATCACATTTTGCAAATCCAACAGTGAGATTTTAGTGAGTTCTGCTCCTGACGCTGCTGCTGTTTATATGCATGATGCTTCCTCATTTCCTCAGAAGAATAACATTTCGGTCCATTATTGGATTTTAATCGTATTTAACACTTGTAAAATTTTACATGCACATATTAAAGATGTTATTCATTTGCAGTTATTTAAAACAGAACTCCTTGGTTTTATGTCTGCACTCAGGCTTTCCGATTTGTAATGAGGTCTGCGACTATTCTAAAAATTGAATACTCCGTTAAATCACCGAAATAATAAAGTCATTTGTTGTAAATGTTACGCCAGTCAAAGTTAAATATGGTGCAACAGTGACATTTATAAAAAGACGAGAAGAAAACACCAAGAGGAGCAGGAACGTCTTCCGAATGCTGTGCGTGTGCCACACGTGGAAACGTTTTTTTTGTATCCTTCTTTTGTTCGTGGCGTCAGAAAAAATCCAAATCGTCAGAGTTCATGTTGAAGTCTGTCAGAATCTGGTTTACATCACAAATATCTGGATTTTCAGGAAGGCCATGGACACTTCATGGGCGTCAAGTTGTTGTATTTGACTTTTAAATGCTCAATTGACTGTTAAAGTTAGAAGAAATGCTCCTTTACTTTTAGCTGCAGATGCTTTTAAAATGTGGGAAAAGCTTCATTTCTTCTAAGTGCAATAAAGCCCCACAGATCATCTCATACTAAATATTATACTGGTTTAGCTCCCATTTTAGCACAAACTATTAAATTCTCTCCTAACCTACACCAGATTACATTTAGTCTAATCTGACGACATCAACATGTCAAACTTTATCTTTAACAATACATTTGACTTCATGTTCAGAGAGACAGCGGTGAGTAAAGAACGAAGCTGCTGGTTGACTTCCCTCCTGAGCGGCCCGATGTTTTCCTGTTATCAGGGTCGTGTTCATTAAGCAGAGCCTTAAGTTTAGATGAGTGCTGATGTTGTTGGTGGTCTAAGCAGCTGCTAAGTAGGTTCTGAGCTGTTTAAACATTTAGCAGGCAGCAGCTCTCCAGCGTGTAGCCCGGTTTAATCCAACCAGGCGATGCTGTTGAGCGGCGGCTCACTCACTCCTCAGTCATTCACCGTGTTGAAGCTTTGGAGTTTTATTTATGATTTCAATCTCTGACGTTTTCACTTATAAAATCACATATTTAATTTCAGTAATTGACAGTTGTTGTTAAACTTTGCTACAGTTTGACATTTTTTAGGCAGAGACAGGGCTGACCTCAACTTTATGGTCCTCTGGCAAAATTTTCAACACTGTAGATCACATAGTTTATTAGTTTCTTAAGACGTCGGTTTGATTGCTTTAGCTTTATAATTTGCCCACGTAGATGTACAATGAATTCCCTGACTGCAGCTTGAAGATGCTGGTTTTGATGTAAATGCAACTCCTTTGTCGGCGTTTAAAAGTGTCAGAGGCTGCAGACAGAAATAGTTTTTGATAGCTGACTAATCTGTGTGTAATTTAGGCATCAAATATTTGAATCCGTCTTTGGTGTGAGCACACCTCCTGCTCACAGCATCGGTTCCTGTTTTAGTTCAGCTTCTCGACTCTGAGTGTCTGTGAATTTCACCCTGACGCGCCTCAAATGAACGATCACCAAAGATTAATAACACTTGTGAAGAAAATCTTTCACTGAATCATTTTTCACTTTAACAAATAACCCGGTTTGTGGTGACTATAAAAAAAAAAGGAACCATTATAGGGTTGACATGTAGACCTGATTATACAAACATAGAAGCTGTAAAACTGACCTGCTGTTGGCTAGAGTGGGTTATTTAACTCTAAACTGACTTTATGTTCTAAACAATTGATTAAACTGCAGGCAACACTTGATTCATGATGAGATCCAAATCAACTTATCAGATTTTGAAATCTCTGTTCTACTTTTCACCATTAAATTAAAAACTGTATTCATTTAAATTACATTATAGTTAGCAACGTTCTGTTTTTGTTTTGGAGATTACGTCATTCCTGCTTTTGCAGCACATTTTGCCGTTTGCTGTGCATTTGGACAGCGTTGGCCACCGTAGAACTTGTAGTTTGGAGGTGGGACAATGAACACTACGAAAACAAAATTTTACCAAATAAATTTGGTTCAGTTTCTATTGCAAATATCTTGGCACACTTAAAATAAGAGAAAACAAACTTACAAGAGACTTTTCAGCAACATGTGGGAGCTTGTTTTAAGTCAATAATTACTTTCTATGTATGAAAATGAAATCATCTGAACATTGTCCCATGTTGGAATTTAAAATGTCTTTATTGTTTCACTTATAACTAGATGTTTTTCATTGATATTAGGAATTGTTGACATTTAAACAACCTATATGTGGCTGAAAAGTTACTTAAAAGTGAACTTATTTGAATGGTACTTAGGTATTTGCACTAGAAACTAGTCCAAAAGTACCTGGTAAGTTGTTGTGTTTTTGCAGTGTAATAAAGAAAAGTTGGGGATCCAGCAGTAGTCCCGATGCACAGATCCAGACTTTCCTCCCCGGGACGTGCAGAAATGACTCCCTGTCAGCAGTGCTGTAACCACTGCTGCCCAGCCGACAGGTTCATCATCCTGGGTGACAGCATATATCTGCATAAGAGCCACGGAGGGCATTCCCAGAGCCAGCAGCTCTGTGTGATCTATCTGCTGGAGTCAGTGCGATCAACCAAAGCAGACTCCCGGCTTTGTCGACGCGCCGCTCACAGTCACATGCCGCTCGTATCTAGCTGGAAAGGTTTCTCCACGGTGCGAGGGGGTAATTATGACGAGATGATTGACGTTCACCTATACAGAACTGGGGCTGATGGTGTCTTCCGTTCAGCCGTGTTCCTGTTTAATTGTCAGCTGGATCGAGGAATGCTGAGGTTTTGACGGTAATGGATGCTGGTAAAGGCGGTGGGAGAGTGACGGATGTGGATGTTTTATAAAGTAGCTTGGCTTATCATCTACCACCTGTAGGCTTTCTCAGGAGGTGTGTGTGTGTGTGTGTGTGTGTGTGTGTGTGCATGTTCCTCAGTCTCTTGGCTCTGAATGAAAACCTTGTAAAAAAAAAAAAAGGATAAAACTTAAAATTTAGGGCACGCCTGTTGTTAATGACAAATGAAATGCCTGCCTTTAATTGTGTCAAAGCTACATGGTAACATAACTAAACGTCTTTGATGAAATTCTTTCAAATTCATCCCTCCTCATTAACGTCATACTTAGTGGTTTTTCCCATTAAGAAACCCATTCAAAGGTTTTGATCAGTCTATTCAATTTAGTGAATATGGATATTAACCTCATGTCTCTTCAGGAGTTGGACCTCTCCCCTCAGCTACAAGGAGAGGCGATGGGTCATACTGACACAAATATTTGGGTTAAACGGGTTCCACCTTAACTACATTCTTCCTGTTCAAGCTTCTGGTTGACTGAACATTTCACCAATCTTCTTGGTAGTTGGTAGATTTTTTATAAATTCACCTATTGATCCAGTCTCATACCTATTTGGCATCATGTTCCAGTTGGAAACCCGTCTGAGTCCACTTTCATACCCGTCCTACTGTCAGAGGTGAAGTTTGAATTTGGAGGCTCACTTTGTTCCTGGTTACTCCATTGGACCAGCACCACCGTCCCTCAGCATGACTCTGCCAATACCCAGTCAGCCCATGTTGATGATAAACTGGTTTTACTGTTGATGGTGACACTGGTCTTGCAAGCAGTTTCCAGTTCATGGCCCACTTGAGTCTTGGCAGTTTCCTGAATATCCTCACAATAAATGTAAAATTGCAGCTATGTTGTCAAATTGTTCAACTCTACATATAGAAAGTCAAAATAAACCATAAAAAGGATGAAATTCTTATTTTCCAAGGTCGTGATGCGTTGATGTAAAGCTCTGCTGGGAGGTCTTTAGAGGAAACACTCTGCCTTTGATTGGCTCATAAAGGTTCTTGTAGTGAATAAAAGATCCCCTGTGGTTGTTAACAAGGTTAACCATTTAATTTTAACTACGGGCTCCGTGTTAAAGAAAATAGATGCTACTCTGACCCTTTAATTAGCCTTTACTAGGCCTACTTTAGGGATGTGAAGACATTGGCTATAGTACCATACCTCACATAGATTTTGAATCCTATTAGATCCTCTCTTTTTATCATTTCTAAAAGCAAAAATACTTTTATTGTTCTCTTAAACCTTGATCTTTCCTGTTAAATGCTCCACACTGGAGATTTGTCTTGTATGCAGACAGAAAGTTGGTTCAAAATGTAGATCTCAAACCAAACAGAGAAAAAGGAGTGGATTGTGAGTTGTTGAATAAAAACCCATCAGCAGCAGCTTGGGAACGAATGTCTGAAATAACTGCTGGGGGAAAAAAAAAAAACATGTAGTTTCTATTAATGATCTGTAAACATGACCTTTTAAGAGAGCAAGGCTGCTTTAGAGAGGAGTTCCCAGGCGGTGGGAGCTGTGCTTTGGGGAACTACATTCCCCCTGTTGCTGCCTATAGATGGCTTGCGATCAATAAGGAAGAAATGTATTTATTGACAGCTTACCAAGGCCACTGTGTTAACGGAGCGTCATGTGGAGCAGCGCCAACAGAAAGCTTCACATTTAAGAGAAACGCATCAAGGTTTAAAAGTTTAACACCCGCTGAGGAATCAACAACAGGCCCCATCTGTGAGCTTGACCCAAAAATATTTCCTCCCAAAGATCAAGAACACAGCCTCTGATGCTGTAAATGCTCATGTCTCTGGTTTCAATTCATTTAATTAATGTTGGTTAGTGTCTATTAATGCTTCATAACAGGAAGCATAATATTTTTTTATTTAGTGGCTCATTTTAATGATGTAGCTTTTGGATTATTGTTGTTTTTACATGTAAAATCAGATTTTAAATGATGCAGATTTATCTTTAAGAAGTGCAAGATTGGCAGCGAGAATGAGAGTTTTGATAAGTTTCTATTATTGGCAAATGTAATGTCACTGAGTTTATAAAAAAAAAAAAAGAAGTATACTGTGTGTAGCATCCTGTGTTAGCTATTAGCATTGCAGCACAGAAACAGAGGGCCTCGTGTGTGTTTTCTACAGATTATGCCTTTAATCTGAGATTTCCTAAATGTTACAAAGATTCCTAAATCCAACATTTTCCATAACAGACCAAAAGCTGGAAGCTCAAAAGTTGAAAAACATCAGCTTTTCCTGAGCCGCCTGTTTACGCTTCAGTGTTGGTGGCACACCTCGTTCTGAAAATACTGAACGTTGAGTCTTCTTCCCCAAGTAATGTCTTCCACACCAAAGAGTGTTAGCTTCACTACTTAGTTTCTGACCAGCTCGTTACATCGCCGCTGATGCCTGCTTCAGAAGATCTCATTTTGGCAGGAAATTATTCTTATCAGCACATTTCTGTTTTTAATTTACAATTTAAGCTCTGGATTCCTAAAATGAAGTATGGCAATGTTAACAAATGGATACTAACGCTAATTTGTTGTAATTGTGTGATATGTTCAGGGTTTTGACAGATAACTGCAAATTACGGGAATTAGACTACAAACAAATATGTTATAAATCTCAAGTGTTATAAAACACTTGAGATTTTGAGTTTATTGGTTTTGCACGTTGACTCGTCTGCGTGCAACACAAGCGCCGTCTGAAGCTCCTGAAGAGCTTCGTTTTCTAAACTGTAGTGGCATTTTTGACAGCAATTATTTTCAAGCAGTGCAGCATAAAATTACAAATTAAAATTCCTTCAAATAACATGACAATTTTTCTGTTTGTCTGATTGTTCTGTTTTTTTTTTTTTTGTGAATGTCCTGAATTCCTGTGATTTTTTTTATTAAATTCACTTGGATAAACTCTGAAAGTCTTTCTTCTGTTTGACGAAGACAACTGCAAATGAACCTCAACACATTTTGACGAGCGAAACGGGCCGAACGTCTCCTGTCTGACATCAGACTCATCTTCTTCTCTTTTTTCTATTCCCTGGTTTTCATAGTTTTTATTGTCATTACTGAGCGGATCAGCAATTCCTCACAAATGTCTTTTTTTCTTTTGCGTTTTGTCACAGGTAAACGTTTCAGGCCTCATTACTGTCAAGTTACTAAAGCAAGACAAAAACCGGGACACATCTGTAAGGGAGCAAAAACTTTCCACCACAACATCAACATTTCTGCTTTTTATGTTCTGAATTACCATTTTCTCAAAGGCACATTTTACTCCGAGTGTGTATGGATTAGTGGAAACTTAGCAGACAAATATTATGCCACAAGGGAAAAGACAATTTATTGCATTGGGGGATTAGTTGGCTGCCTGCTTGGGTCGCTCTGTATTTGTCAGGATAAATATTACCGGTGTCTGGAGGACAGGCGGGCGGCTGCCGTCACTGCTTCACTCCTCGCCATGCTTGAGGAGCCGCTCGCTCTTTCACCAAGTCATTACCGTAACCCTACAGGAGGAGAAGTCACGCACAGAGACGACTTCCTGAGCAGCCTCCCTCATTGGGGCCGGACAAAGCCACCAGTGTGAGGGTTATTTCAGGTCGCTGCCTTCGCCTGTTTAGCATGGAAATCGTTACTTGAGCTCACTTTAACCGACTTAATTGCCCTGACACCTTCCAGTCCCCCCTGAATTTATCATTCTCATCCAAGTCCAGGGAGTGCAACTAAAGCAATAACGTCACCTAGGCCAAACCAATAGCTTATTGATTGGCACCCTATATAGTAAGAGACACATCTTGGCCGTAATAGAGTGGGACAGTAGAGTTTGTCAGAATGGGGGGTGGGGAGCTACTCTGCTCTTTTCTCTCCCTCTCCAAGTTTCCAGGCCTGAGTTAATGAGAGGCAAAGGTTCTTCTCCACACATTTCTAATTGTCCTCATGTCGGCATGTGAAATGGGTGAGAGTAGCAATTTATTGGGTAAATCAGCTTAGGAAGAATACTGGTCAAGGACTGCCAAGCCACCGAGGAACCACCAACTGCCAGCTACATCATTAGCCTGCGACTCCTCATGACCCGCTATCTGTGATGTGACCTGCAGCGATAGCTCGGTCCCCATGGTGTCCTTTTCTGCTGGGACAGCAGTTTCTTTATTGTGCGCAAGAGACGAATACATGTTTGTGTGAATGAGTTGTCAAAAGTTTGTAGAATTCAGTGTTTCGCTCCAACCAGCAGATGGTTGATGTTGCTTCAGGAGCAATGAGGCAAAATGAATTTTATATCAATTCCTTCATCTGTTGAGGGATATTTAAAGACAAACTTCCAAATTAATTTTAGTTTTGGAATTTAAATAAGGTTAGACAAATGTCCACTCATCCTATTCATGCCAACACAGAGAGAAGTCGTCTCATCAGGTTAACGTTTAACCACACACAGCATGCTTAAAGGCCACTCAATAGCAACTTCCACCTTGAAGAGTGTTGTTTCTGCAACCTGTTAGTAGTTTATGTGGGAGCCGTTTACTGACTGGAAACAGATCAGCTTCAAGCAGTCGAGCAGAAAATTGGCCACTGGCGTCTACAAGGCCATTCCACTGCATCTCGGACACAATCAACATTTTTACAATTCATTCCGAGAGTGTTCTGCTCCTTCCTCTTGTCTTCTTTTACAAACAGACCGATTGTCTGTCTGTGTGTGATTTTGCAAAGCTCTGATACTTGTAGCTTAGCCAGCCTGGCTGCTTTGTTGTTGTGTTGCTCTGTGAAGCTTTGTCTGCAGACAGAAAGCTGCATTGTGTATCTTTTAAAAAAAATATGTTTCATAAATATTTGTTACGACCGTCACCGAGTCCAGAGAGTATATGAGACAAAGACCCTCCTCCTGTTTCTGATTGGATGTTTCTGGCTAGAGGCATTTCTAATCTGAGAGAGGAGGTGGAGGAACTCAATTTGTGAAAAAAATAAAAATGACCTGCCTCATGTTACCCTGCCAGGACACAGTGACGATTTTAACAAATATGTAAAAAAACACCCTTGTTAAAGACGGAGTTGATTGTTGCCATCTTTTCTTTTGCTTGAATCTGTTTTTCATAGCATTAAATTAGAATATTATTGAAAAGTTAATTTACTACAGTAACTACATCACCAAGTGAAACATGTTAATAATTAGACTGATGTTTAAACACCTTTACTTCTCTTAATAATGAATTCTAGCGAAAAGTTAATGAAAATACGACATTTAAAATTAGACTATTACATCAGACCAATCAAACTTCTTTAAAAAGAGAAGTATGGGCTTAATGAAAAGTATGTTTAATATCCACTTGAAGGTTATTTTCATAATGCACTTTTTAATTTGAGGAATGAGACTCATTGGGACGCATGTTTTAATTTACTGAATATGACAGTGATTTTTCTATTTGTGATTTCACTATGAGATGTCACCACATGTCACACAGGATTTGCCTGTCGATGCATATCCTACAAAAACAAAATTAATTTCTTCTGTATAAATACACAAATATAGATGCATTCTGACAGCGAGGTGTAAAACGATGAAATATCAATGAAGCTGTCACACTGCCGTTTGTCTGGCTCTCTACATTCAACTTTGTTTTTTTTTTTGTATTTTTTTTCTTTATGAACAATGAATGTGAACGACCAACTTTTAAAGATCTATAAAACAGCTTTTAAACTTCCAAAGTGACGGCGATAAAAATGATGGAGGAACCCGCTTTAAACATCTCCCTCCGTTTGGCTGCGTCTCGGTGGGAAAGTTGCCCAGTTTGTGTCGAGCCGAACCGACGGATGAAAAGAGACAAGTTCTAGCAGCGGCTTGGCAAGTAGTCATGTAAATTTGTTTTCAGCACGAAAGAAAGGACTCTGGTTCTGTCAGAACGGAGATTTGGACCACCTCCTGCATTTGTAGGGAAGGTAGGGAGGCTGATGGAAGCAGCCACTGATCTGTGACAGGCGGCGACAATGAAACGTATCCCTGCATCACAAGCCTGCATGTGAATGGCGAGAGCTGTTATCCTTAAATTGAGAAGACCAAATATGCATAATGTAGCGCATTGTCTGCTGGGCAGATTCATTTAGTGACACAGCGCAGCAACAATGGATGAACAAGTCAAATTCAGACATTAGCACATTGGCAAACAATGGGCTTGTTGAGAAAAGGTAATGGAGCCAGCAGAACCGCACAAAGGATGGAGATAAAGGGACATTGCTGTGAAAATGTAAAAGCATCGAAGCCTCCAGTCATGGAAAGGACACCCGGAAGCAAGAATGAGAAGGGAGATTGGGTAGATAGAAATGTTGTTCTGATTAATGTCTTCAACTCAAAACAAATGGAATCTGTTCTGGAGAGGAAATGAAGAAAAATAACCCAGACTTTATCTCTTCCACCAGCAGCACAGCACAAAGAGTTTGGTCCGTTGTGGACATGAAGCAACAAATCTGGCGTCTGTGACGTCCTCTCTCAGGATGTTCACCATAACAGAGACGTCAAAAAAAAAAAAAAAAAAAATCTGCTGTTGGTTCAGCCTGACCTGCTGCTGCAGCTCCGGTCATTCAGAACAACCTTCTGTTAGCTTGGTCTGCACAGCGTTAGCTGGAACCCTACAGGGGACGAGTTATCAGCAGCGAATCATCTGAAAACAGAGAGGAAGTGAGGTATAGTTAGCCTAGCATCTAAGCTAACTTGAACAAAATCCCTGAGCATAGCGAGACGAATGTTTACATTTCAATTCAAATGAACTTGATCACAAGGGAAATTTAACATGATCGTAACTCGTGTCTTCAGTGAGTCATTATGGACGGTGATGCTGTAGACAGGAAGGATCTCCAGTAACAGTCAGTATTACAGTGCATCTGGAGACGCCTCTGACTGAAGACTGTTGCTGTATGTCATATCCAGGCAGCAGAGACAATATTCCACAGTAACATGCTGGATGACACCAAGCTCTGCTCATCCACCTCATTTGTTTTTGCCGGTCGTTTGGCCAGGAAGTCGGGCAGAGAGGCGCTGGAATCGGGGAAATGATCATCTCCTTGCTCCATTGCTGGTTTTTGAATTTTGGCTTTTTGGTTCTTTATATTTTGTAGCTTTCCCACAAAATCTTACATTTTTGCTTTTTAGTATATTGGAGTGATTAGTGTTCATTTGAATTTTCATAGTTAAGTATGAGAGGCTGGTCAGACAGACACAGTTTGATATTAAAGTCTAACTTGATTTGAAAAGCATTTTATTTGCAGCATAGAAACATCAAAACACACACAAACAATTTTGACCTTATTTATGTTACTAAGTATTGGGTTGTCAAGTTTTTATAACTTTTTTTTTCCCTTGAAGGAACCCAGATATAATGTACATAATTTTAGCATCTGATACATTTTTAACTTTAATCAATGTACTTAAATTACAGATAAAATGTTTTTGTCTTCTAGAGTCTCAGAAGCTCCATTTTGATGAGTCCTCCACCTGTGAGGACAGAACCTGGACCTTTATTAAAATAATATAGAGAAGTAAAATAAAAAAAAGCAACTCTTTGTGCTGTTATTGCTCTTACTGTTATCTGCTTTGTGAATCTGGTGCAGAAAGAACCAGACTGCTGCTCAATGATTTCCTTCCAGAGGTGGTTGTGCAGAAACAAAAAGCGTTGTGGCGTAATCCAGACCAGATGAGGAAACGCTTGTGGGTTAATCACTTTGACCCATTTGTGTTGAACTTTATTCAGCTGCACACATCAGTAAAGCTGCTGCTTCCGAAACCTGCTGCTGTGGAAAAGCAAGAAGCAAACAAATATCCTGAACATAATATATCCTTCACAATCACAGGCGAAGCCCTACGAGTTTAAACATCTGCATAATTTTGAATTTCTTGCCCACTCATAATTTGCACAGTGTGATTTGCTAAGCGCTCCCAGGTGAATGCGCTGTTGGAAATAGATGTACTGAATGCAGATTATACACTCAGGTCCATAAAGAGGGCTGGATGCAGTGAGGACTGTCTGCTCCATCCGGTTTTCCCCTTTTCTTCGGTTCTGTGGAAACCTGCTGGAGTCAGTCATGCATGTCTGGCCTCTTCACTGCAGATCAAAGCATGGCTGGTTGTGTGGAGCTGAAGAGGCTAATACTGACCACAGCCAATGCAAAGTTTGTCACTGTGCATTTTCCTCTGACTTACAGGGATTTACTTTACACTGTTGAATTTAGAAAGGTTTACTTCGCATTTAGCCCAATTTAGTCTGCTTGTTTCCCTGTCAGTCCTGCAGCAGGCCAGAAGTAGATCACACATCTTTCTATATTCTGTAATGTTCGAAAAAAAGCAAATTTCCAATTCCAGTGTTTCCATTAAATAAGAAAATAAATTAAAATCACATCTGAATAAGCTTGTCCGCGTTAGGTCATTAAAAATAGCAGCAGCGACTGATGTAAACATGAAATATATTCATAATTCATCCATCAGGGGAGACGTCAGCATCTCATTCAGGCGCTGTGGCAACAAGCCCTTTATACTTGGGAGTGGCTACATATGTGATGTTTTGGGGAAATTATAGGTGGTGATTTTGCAGAAGGGTTATGGATTCAGCACATTTGAATGACACACAACTTTTTATGAATTGTTTGATGCTGAGAGAGCTCTGGTGGAGCCAGCTGCACATTGTCAGAAAAAACTAAACCAAACCATCTTCCTCCTGCCATCATCATCTTCTTCATTTGCACCAGTAGAAACATCCTGCTGTATTTAATGTCACTCCTGATGTAAAACAGAAAAAAAGTTTTTCCATTGCAGTTTTTTGAAATGCGTCTTTTTTTATTTGGCTGAAAAATCACATCATCATAGCACAAAACCTTATCAAAAAGCTCTTTTTCCTTTCTATTGCCGATATTCCATTAAGCAAATTTATGTTCATAATTTCAATTTGTGCAATATTTTGGTTAATGAGAACACAGCTATTGACTCCTGCTAATATTTTTACACCCTTCAGTGGCAACCAAAGATGGAAAAACAAATCGAGTTCAGGCTGCAGAAAACGTTGCATCTGAATTCTGAAATGCTGACTTGGAGTCTGCTTCAGAGGGAAGGCGGTGGAGGAAGGTCGCGGTACAGATAAAAAGCGACCTGCGGGGCGTCCTGAAGCGGAATGGGTCTGGGCCCTCACCGCACGCCGATGCCGGCTGACTCTGACTCACTCCGCTGCGGTGACTTTCACCTTGGACCGAGCTCGCTGCTGTCACTACGGGGAAATGTTGACGTGTGAGTCAAATGTGTCGCAGAAAGCTGCTCATTAGTCACTTACCAGCAGGAGGAGCTGCCAGCTGGATCATGCAGGGGGATTGAAAAGTTAACAATTAGAAGCTGGAGAAAAAGCAACATGTTGCTGCAGAACGGGAAGGATGAGCTCAGGATTGCTTTTTGTGCAGTTCTAATTATCCCAGTTTTATCCAAGTCAAGCATTTCATCTTAATTCAGAGTTAACTGAAGTAAACATTTGTCATATAAGTTTTATTTGGAGGATGGTTTGCAACTACTTTAAAAGTTATTCTGGCTGCTGTTTATGACTTTCTATTAAATAATTCTCCCAAAATCCAACTGTGATGTTGAGATTGCATTTGCAAAGTTCTGAATGAATATGAAACGGTTATGTCCTGGTCAGATCTGCAGGTATTGTCATCATAACGTTGCGTGAGTCTATGAGCTTCTCCTAATTCAACGCTTTCTGGTGGCTAATGGTGAGCAGCTGTGAAACCAAACGTGCCGACATGTTTTCTTTATGTGGACGTGATATCAACACTGTGCCTCCCAGAAGATGAGCAGGGTGTTTTCATGCTTCGTGTGACACAACCCCAGCTCTCCCATTAGGCTTGCCGGGCCTCGTGGGATGTGCTCCACGCTCCACAATAACAACCGAGGTGCCTTTGATAAAATAATGAGGTGTTAAGGTTTTATTAGCTAATCCAACAGCAGATAGGAGATAGATTTGTAAGACTGATGTGAAAATAGTTTCTGAAGAATCTCTTTTATTGGGAAACGTGTGGGAGGGAAAACGAAGTATTGCATCTAAATTTAGAATTCCTATGAAAATAGCTTTTGAACCACCTTATTGCCCCACCTGTCTCCTATCTAGGCTGACCTTATTTATTTCAAAAATAATCTGCACATTTTAAGAACTTAAAGAGGCAGTTGGAGGCAGTCAGGGTGAGCCGTCCACCCTGGGATCATAGCTGCTTCCTCCTCCTCTCTCTACCCGTTTCCTGTCCGACTACCATCAGTAGTGCCACAAAGAAGCTGAGAAAAAATGGCATACTCTGAATAAAGGTTATGTGCAGCTAATTTAAATACTTTTTTTTTTCTTTCTTTATAAAATATGCCTGTTTGCAGTAGTTGTGCACCAGTTTTCTGGCTGATCACAGATCTTTAAAAAGCCTGACCTATCCAACCAGATCTGGGCAGAAAATTATTTTTTCCCCCCTTGTCTGAAGCGTCTCTCAGCTGGCAACAGTGGGGTGACTGTTGTTAGTAATCTATTAAATTAATGGGAGACTGTTTGAGAATTACATTTAATAATTCCAATGGTTACAGATTTAAGTATATTGTTACTGCTGAAGTTCTATCAATTAAGTTTTTTCCTTACGATTTACAAAAATTCAACATAAATGGCCGCAACAAACAAAAATGTAGTTTGAAATGAGGAAAAACTGAAAATAACAGCAGAGTAATTGGAGAACCAGAAAATTTCTGAAAAGTTTTAAACTGGGCCTGCCAAAGTGTGCCAGTCGGTTTAGACCCAGCGCTCTGATGCTAAAAATGAGCATAAATGCTAAAGTAAGCGACAATCTACTCAATAGCATATGGAGAGTCACAAGCATGTTGAGCAGCATGGGCTTGCTCCATTCAGTATGTTAAAATTGGTGTGTAAGCTAAAATTTGCCAAAATGCTAATGCTAGTTTAATTCTGCCAGTGGCAAGTGGGCTGTAACTGGCATGTTGTCTCATATTGATTTCCTCCATTCAATGTGCTAAACATGGCTAATAAATAAATAAAAATAGCTAAAAAGCTTATTTTAGCTATTTAGCTACCGCTAATGTGGCAGTAACCACTGCTAACATGTATGCTAATGTTAATGTGCTGTCTAGATGGTAAATATTAAACAGACATTCAACACAAAAGTAAAAATCTGATTCTTCGTGGCAGTTCATTACGCTTTGCGAGGCATTTCAATGCAGTGCTATGGCAGGCCCCATGAAGTCCCGCAGCTGCTGGGAGGAAGGATCTACTTAATGCCGCTTTGTACACAAAGGATGCAGAAATCCGTCACTGTCTCCAGTTCTGCAGCAGTGTGAAAATGGCCTAGTCAAAGTCCAGAGCTATATCCCATTGAGAATTTGTGGCAAAATGTAAAAACTGATGTGTAGGGATGCTCTCTATCCACTCAGCCTCACTTTTTAAATGAAGACATTTTGAACACCCTTCACGTTTTCCCTCCACTTTTCAATAATGTCCTTCATTTTGTTGATTTATCACATAAAATCCCAATAAGGGTGAAAAAGTGCATGAGGTGTGAATACTTCTGAAAAGCTACATCAGTGGAAGGCCATGCCGGTGTCTGAGGACTTCATCATGCTGACGACCAGATGAATATTCAGCGTGCAGAAAGCCGGCTGTCTGTCGGATAAAGACTCCGGTAGATTTATTCCAGACATGAAAACCAGCCGTGTGCTGTCCCTTTTTATTCCACTGTGTATGAAAAGTACTTTGCTTTCGAGAAAAGCATCTATTTTATTCCTTGAGAAATAAGTGATGCTTCTGCTTCTCGGGCTGAAGCATTGTCAGCGCTCCTGGATTACACCATTTCTCAGCTTGCCTTCTCTTTTTGTAAGGAGAGAATGGAGGCACAAAGACTCCGGCTGCATCGCAACCAATCTTGCTGATGCTGCCTTTTGTGGGTTGCTCAGCAGCTTCCACACTTTGCGGCGTGGGGCCGGTGGAAGTAACGAGCGGTGTGGACTCCCTCATGATCAATTACTCCACTTGTCAAACTTGCAGTGTACCGCCACAGTTTTTGCCAAGTGACCTTTCAACCTGGAACATCAGTTCTGATCCACGTTTTTGCTGGGCCAGCACTGCTCTTCTGCAAGCCGCTGCTGTTCCATGTTGATTCTTCACTTTTAATCCGTCTTGGAAAAATATCCTTTGAGTGAGTCCAGTCATTTTTTTGTTCTAAATCCAGCTCAGGGTTTGTTTTAACAAGTTCTTAGTGTGTTTGCTAGTTTTTGTTAGGTAAATATTGTTTTTTTTTGTTTGTGTGTTTGGTTTTTTTTTTGTTCAGTTTTTATTATTTATAGTTGTAGCTTTTTCATATTTCATTGTATTGTTATGATCATGTTTGCGCCGATTGGGTAATAAATACTCAGGAAATACCACTGGTATTTGCCTTCCAACTTTTGCTACCATTTTTTTTTTTTAACTGTTAGCATTTTGCAGAGGAAAATGGAGTATCTACCGTAATTTGATTAATTTACTGCTGGTTCCAGCGATCAAAGCGTCACTGACTCGTTCACGTGCAGCGGCTTTAGTCGCACTCCAGTTGTAGGCATTGACTTCCTGCAGGAGGAAGAAAACCTGAGCAGACTGTCCTCTGTAACGGCTCCCATCAGACACAGTTTCTGCAGGCTGCTGTGATGACTGCGGGCCCGGACTGTGTGGGACAAACCGCGTGTGGCAGGACTCAACGGAGATAGATGAGTTCATTTATCAGGTTTTATGTTACTGCGATGGCTGCGTGGCCCGATGCCCAGCAGACCTCCGTCTCCAGGTCGGTTTGACCTTGAGCGGCAAGGTGGGTGGAAGTGTACGGTAAGCAGCTGTAACCCTGCCAAGAGGCGCAGAGACTCTCACTGTACTGCATCACAATGAGCCGCCGCTCTGCGTTATGTAATTGTTTTTAAATGGAAGCGCGCTCAATAGTGACGCATTCAATCTGTGAACTTTATTGCTTCGCAAACTGGTATCCTATGGCCTGAAGCTTTGAGAGTAACAGAATTATCTCATAAATATGTTGTTCGTTTATGAAGATAGCTGAAGCTTGGGTGCAGGTTGGTCTTCCAGACGGACGGTAACATCTGGAGTAGCTACAACATCAATTCAAAAGTCAGTGTTCTGGCATGGAGTCACACGGTCTCAGTCCCATGGAGAATGTGTGGGCAGATGTGAAAAGGTGAAAGAGTGAGGCGGCCTTTGAACCTGACCCAGTTCCACCGGTTCTGTCAGGAGGAATGGGCCAGAACTCCAGCTAGCTGTGATGAACCTCCGGAACAAAACCCACAATGTTCGACCCAACGCATGTGTTCATAGGCAGTGGTATTAAATACTGAGGAAGTGTAGGTAAACTTATAGTTTTCTCACATATTCTTTCTCTAAATTATTATTTTAGCCAATGGAAATAATTCTGACCTAAAACAAAAAAAGTTTGGTCTGATTGAACAAAGTTTTTTTTGCAAGAAAAAATGTCTTATCTATTTTTTATTGTGTAAACTTCTGGACCTGCTTCAAGGTTTTAACTCTGAGTCCCCAGATGCTTGTATCAGCACCAAAAATCGCCATAACAACCAGATGCAGCAGAAAGGCCCTGTGGCTGATCCAGGACTGCAGTAATGCTTCGTCTTCTCCTCGTTGGCCTCACGCTAAAAATCTTCAGCTCCATTCAGAAATACATAACATAAAGCGAACATGTTCTGCTGAGGAGAGAGCGCCGTCCTCGGTGCAGCCGCCGCTCCTCTGGGTCTCTGTGGATTTAATGAAATTGAGCGCCGAAAGTTGTTGAACTCTTTTACTAACTGGAGCTGCAGAGTTTTACATAAACAGTCATTAAAACAACATATTTAAAGTGCCGACATGTTTTTTTTTTTTTTTCTGTATTCATTATGATAAAAATAAAATAATATAAATCTTCCAGTAAAGGTCCACTTGGAATATTTTTGCTGAGACAGAGAAATATACCTATAGCAAGCTATTAATCATGATGCCAACCAAAGTACAGCAAGAGGAATAAATCAAGGCTGCTTTTGGTTCCTGCTCCCAAAGTTTGGCACTAAAACAAGCCCCAGTCATCACAGAGCGCTGCAGCTTCCAGCCCACAGGCACGGTCGTGACATTTCTCCGTTTTAAGATCCAGAGAGAAAAATGCTAATGAAGGAGCTGGATGGAAAATGGGAAAATGTCTTTTTTTTTTTTTTTTTTTTAGAAACAGCTGCAGCTACATGTGTTTTGGTTTGTGCTCATGTGTGCTCACTTGTCATATTGTCGAGGCGGTAAAGTGACTACAGGCTGACTTTTGACTTTTCTTTCTTTTTAAGCCTCCGGGGGCAGCAGCAGAAAACGCAGAGCCACAACAATGGCTCAGCCTTATTTTGTGTCTGGAAAGACGAGGAGGAGGAGGATGGAGAGGAGGGGAGGAGGAGGAAGCTGGAGGGGTTTATCTTAGTCATGGTAATTGGTTTGCTGGTGTGGAAGTGGGATCATTCGAGAAAACCTCAACCGGTCTGACTCCCTCCCATTTATCTGTCTGGAAGTGTGCAGGAAGAGAAGGATGGAGAGGAGTGCTGCTGCTGCCGAGGCATTTTCATACAAAGGAGAGAGAAAGTGAGTGTGTCTGAAGGCTCAATCTGATGCCGACTTGAAATGAAGAATACCTTTTTTTTTTTTTTTGCATCCTGCCAAATAGCTTTTACTCTCCATCCGCTGACATCCTCTCTGTGAAGCGTAATGTGCCTGCCTGCCTGCCAGCATGTGTAAGGGGGTAAAGGTAAAGCATTAATGCAACAGGGCAAGAATTGCCGCCATCGAATCCTTCCTCGGTTTCAGATTAGATTAATGAGGGCGGAAATTGTGCTGCCCTTTCTGGCCTGGTATTGTCTTAAAGCAAAACTGCTCACTCCCTACGGCTCGGTGATGCATATTCTGCTCTTAACGGGACAGAGTTTTATTAACAGGAGATCAGAGTGAGGGAAGGACCCCTGTGAGAACTCTGGGCCCCGCGCAGTGTTTAACATGCCTGTCCTATAGCGCTGTTGCTGAGGCAGCAGGGTCCAGCTGCACAGATATCTCAGTACTCACATCGACGAGCTTTCTCTAATTTACCATCTTTTACAGTTAAGGGAGAGATTAGGTCCACCGCATGATTCAGCGGAGTGCTGAACCACCTTTAGCAGCAATAACCAGAGAAAAAAGTTGTTTTCCCTTTGACTTTATCAGTCTCTCGCATGTAGAGGAAATTTGGCCCACTCTTCTTTGCAGCATCGCTGAGGTTTGCAGACGTTTATCTCTGCAGAGCTCACCACCGTATTTCAGTCAGGATGAGGTCTGGGCTTTGAGGCTTTGCATCAAATTTATTCTTTTCATTCTCAGCCATTTTCTTGTGGACACTGCTGTTTGGTATCATTATTCTGCTGATGACCCAGTTTGGGCCAAACTTCAACTTTTAGACAAGTAACCTCAGATTGGACTTGAGATATTACCAAGGAGTTCATGGTTGACTCGATGGCTGCAAGGCTCCCTGACCCCGTGGCTGCAAAATGTGTCCAAACCTGTCAAACTTCGTCCTTGACGGTTGCTGTGAGAGGCGTTCATGCCAACATGTTTTTCTGGGTTTTTTTTGGGTTTTTTTGTTCAAACATGGAGCCATGCATTTGGACCAAACATCTAGCCCCATCTGTCAAGAAGGACGCTGGTAAAAACCCGTTGCCATTTTCTTTCTAGCACAAGGACATGGTGATGCTCTGGTGAAGGATGCATTCCTACTTCCTGAGCCATCGTCACCTCTAATAAATAAAGCTGTGCTCAGTGTGTTGCAGGACAGCTTCCATGCCACACAGTGATGATACTCTCACTGGTTCCCAGTTGAGGGAGGTTTGTGTTGGAAATAGATGCATGTTTGGGCCTTCTTCCTCAGTGAACTGGTGGTGTTGCCATCTTGCCAGATTTTTGTTTTGGCAGGATTCTGATTTTAAACTTCTCACTTTGATCTTTGTTCATTATGATTGGTACAAAATGGCTACCTTTAGAATATCTTCCACACTATGATTGAGGCATAAATTGATCCCTTTCTCCTTCTACGTTGAAGCTAATCAGGTGTATTCCCACGGCCATCTTCTGTGAATGTTTAAAGCTGCTGATATCAGGATATTTTAACTTAGACACACTGTGTTCTTTGGGCCTCAGTCTTTTCTCCTTAGCTGGTCAGAGTTTCTTGTTTTCAGTCCCTTTCTGTCATTGTTGATTTTCCAGCCTTGGAACAGAGTTTCCGCCCAGCTCTGCTGTGGGTCCTGTTCGGATCACTGCACATAGATGAATGATACTGAAGGGAAGGGGGGAGTCACCACTGCCTATTTGTCAGGGTAACAAGTTGACTCATACACCAATACATAAAATGTGAAATGCATTGATGCCACTATAGGTTCTGTAGCTGCTACAATTTTGGACTTCAAATGACCCCAGATAAACCAAAAAATTGGAAAAGAACAAACAGTTCAGAGTTTCAAAGGTTAATGCCATGGCATTTCTCCAGGTGGTTGGTACCTGCAAAAATAACGTGCCACTAAATAATTTCTAGATATTTTTTTTTTTTTTTGTAAAATTAAAAATGTACAAGACGGTAGTGAGAGCAGTGATGTTGTATATGATGGTATATTTAGAGACGGGAGGCAGAAGGTGTTCAGGTTCTCTTTGGGAGTGATGAGGATGCCTGGGATAAGGACATCAGAGCGACGGCTCATGTGGGATGTTTTGGTGACTGTCATTCCTGAGACGGTTTGAATATGTTCAGAGGAGAGTATCATTGTCAACATAGTTGATATTTTGATGTTGATACTAGTAAGACAAATTATTCAGCGATTCTCATTTGCTTCACAATCTAAACAGTCTCACTACTTCCAGCAGCGCTACGAGAAGACGCCCAGCTCTTCCCGCAAGCTGCTCGCCTGATCAAACAAAGAGCTGCTGTAAGTTTTAATCTCTAATAGATTAAAGCGCGGGAACATCCAGAAAAAGCACGAGCGCCTCTCTTTAAGTGAGCTAACATCGCTGTTTGGCTTTACTTTCCTTAAGAGGCAGACGGGCAGGAAATGCTGCGAAAAGCTACATGCTAGCTGTGCTAATGCTACAAGCTAACACTTACAACACTGATATTTGAGAGCAACTAAGAAAGGTCAGCAAAGCTCCTGTATCTGTAGTAAACCTACACGTTAGTAGTAGTAATTTGAGTCATTACACAACAGTCAGCTGCACGACTTTGTGAAATGTTTTTGAAGAAAATAAAACTATGATCTATCCTGCCCTCATAAGTAAAATGCTTCTTTTATGACAGACTGTTTGTTGGAGAAAAGGGCGCTGCTGTGTCGACTGGTTCATCGTACTCGGCAAACTGGGACAACTTTCTCATTTATCACGTGGAAAATGAAATAAACTGAGATTCAATGTGTGCTTCCTCAAGACCCTGATCTTAACATTTACATGATACTCCAGGCTATTATCATGTAGTACAATAAAATCTCTCACCATATGCATTCTGATTACATAACATTATACATTTCTGAGCACATTGCATTGCAGCCACTGAGCCAAGCAGCCCATAATGTCATTCTCCTCAAACTGTTTGTAGAAATGACAGAAATCCAGGTTGGAAATAAACGTTTTAGTCTTAAATTTTAACAACCTCATAAAGTCCAACTAAATCAGCCTGATGCCATTTTACAAACTTTGGAATGTCAAAGGGTTCTCTGTCTCTTCCTTTTGGTTTTTGTTTCTTTAATGTTTTTCTATGTGGTTTATTACTGCAGCTAGAATGTATCAGCTTATTTATTTTAATCAATTTTTGGCTGTTTATTAGTTCAGATATCATGTATGCTGTGCTCCTTTACAATGGTAGAAATCTGAAGAAGCGTGTGAAAATATTACTGATATGTGGATTAAATGGAAGTAATTCTACAAATTAAAAATCCAAATGTGTCTAATAGGAAAAGATGACGGTAAATCCTAACTGTTTGTGCTCCAACGGGGTCAGATATTGTGCATCTCTACTATTTTCTCATTGCACATGTGGGCAAACGTCAACGTTTTGAATCTCTGAGCGTTAAAAACCCATCGATGGATTGATCTAGAGTGATTTTTTTTTTTCTGGACTCAGAAAGCTGCTTTAAACTGATGATCCAGCAGCACATCTGTTCACCACCGCTCCACATTATTCTCCACGGTGAGGCGTGCACGCCTGCGCGGGCCTATAGCTGCACACATTCTGATGCATCAGCAGCCCCCGCCTCCTGCGTTCGCTGGTGTCCGTCACGCCTGCTATTCACAGAGCCCATTAATGATTTATACAATAACAAGTCGTAAGTAATTGGACCCTTTCTGCGGTAATGTTCGTAGTTTGAATTATGTTCGGGTTTTTTTGTTTTTTTCCCCCCCATTTTCAACATTAGAGCCTTGAGCTTAATTGAATTTTCATATTTTCTAATAGATTAATTAGATTTTATATCTCGGGAGAGAAACTTTGTTCAGGGGAGTGGGAGTCGGGCTGACCTTCATGAACCAACTCGTTCCCTTTGCACAATGATGAATGCGAACCTACTACGCTAGTGTGTTAACACCAGCTCTACATCTCACATGAATTGCCAACATGCAGTTTGGAGCTTTGAGCGCGTTTTCAGACGGAGGACGTGATGTTTGACAGGATCTTGTGGTAAGAGTGGCTGGCAGATTACACCTTTTAATTTCTTGCATTCTTAGATTAATCCATAAAAGCAGATGGCCTGTGAAAAGGCCTTGTGTGCGCAATGGGGTAAAGCAATATCATTCATATTTTGTTTAATTGGTTTCCCAAGGGCACTGCATGATGTATGAAAGACGAGGTCTTGCATATAACTGAAAGAAATGTGAAAGCTCATCAGAAGACATTTTTTCCTTTTATTTCCAGAAAAAAAAACCCCATTGAGTTTTAAGGTTAATTACTTCGAATCACTCACTGCTCCTCTATCTGAGGAAGTGAAGTCTACCTTTTCAGTGAGCTTGTAAACCTGGAGATGCTTATGTCTTTCTGAGCTGCATTGTTCCGAATATTTAGCTTTGAGTCCAAAAGGCCGGCAGCCTGTCGGTTTCCAGAAGAGCTCAGATGCTTTACAGGACTCTTGCTTTGTGAACTCCCCAGGTAACAGAACCTGGTGATTAATTAGAAAGCTCCACCAGACTGAAGGAAAGCTGTGGTTTGGAGCCAGACAGAGACGCTCATCCCCTCCACCCACCCAGCAGGCCTGTTCCTGGGAGTCTGGAGGCAGCAGAAGGACTAAAAGCTCCCAAATAAACCGTCAAACTGTGTCACCAGGAAGGAGTGAGGAGCTCTTATTAAGGCATCGTGCATATGAATAACTGCTACAGTTATGTTCAGGAAACCAGCTCTGACTATGTGCTCTGCATGAAAACATGTTGCTCCTGAGCAGCTGACATCTTTTAGGGAAAGTGGCAGCTACCCGCTCTGAGACGTCGTCAGGTGTGTGATGTCTGGGAGACGGATTGGAGGATCAGGTCTGGACCACTTTTCTTCTTTAGGGTTCCTTCAGAGTTCATCAGTTCATTTATCCATCCATCAGTTTGTCCATCCTTTCACCTTTCTGGCTGTTTGATTATCCATCTGATCGTCCGTCCATCTGTGTCTGTCTATCCATTCCTCCATCCTTCTATTTCTTCCATTTGTTTATTCATCAATTGGTTCATTTATCCAACTGTCTATTCGTTCATTCATTGGTCCAGCTATCATTCTGTTCATTCATCCATCTCTCCATTTAACTGTCTGTAGTTCCTCCATCCATTCTTTTGTCCATTTCCATCCATTTATCCAACCATTCATTCGTTTGTCATCCATCTCTCCATCCATGAATCGTTTTATCTTGCTGTGTAGTTGACCATCCGTCTGTCCGTTCGTCCTTCCAGTCATAATCATTGTTGTCACTCTATTTCTGTCTCTCCATCCACCCAGTTTCTTTTCCAGTTTACCGCCTGACTTTGACATTAATGTCTTCTGTAAATTCATAAATGATAAGCTTTAGTATTTGTTTTAACTGTAAACTCTGCTAATGTGAACATGGAAGAAACATAAAATGTGGAGATGAAAAATGTTTAGAGAACCTGAGTGAGGGAAGTAAAAGTGACTTTATAGCTTTTACTATGGTTTGTTTCTCTTCTTCTTGGTGCTTCTTGTCGGTGCTTCTGTGTTTTTGTTGAATCATTTGCCTCATAAGTCTCCAACCATATGCAGCTCTTTTTATCACCTTTTCTGGGCTGATTAGGAGTGCTGTTACTGGTGGAAAATGTATGGCAGTGGACAACTATCAGTTTCTGAGGTCCAGTGAAGTTCTTGACTGGTTTAAAATTTTAGACATTTGAATACTAGATCTGTGGATGTAGAAACACGTTTATTTGCATCGCAGTTATTTACACAGATTCACCATAAATGCATAGAGAGTCATGAAAGACAAAAGCACTACTAAGTGCACTCTTTAATGTTTTGCCGTAAGCTTTAAATGAACTGGAGTTGCTGCTTGCTTGTTTGCCTCAGAGAAACTCTTGAATTTACTCGCCAATTCTGAACAATCCAGTGTTAAAATCCCATGCAAATCTCCTTAAATGCAGCAAAAACACCCAGAAACATGATTTCCTGGAATTGTTCCCCTCGATTCTCTCTGTTTGCGTTCTCACTCACAGTCTGAAGAGTTAGACTCTTTACACACGTCGTTTTCAAGAAGACAATCAGAAATGATGAGCAGAGTGTGTTTCTCTGCCCAGATACGCCTCATGTTCCCAGAGTTTCCTGCTTGAACTACCTCCTCCTACCCTTATAATTCACTCACACTGCTGACGCACTTTATGCAGCAATCTGCACTGAAGTCAGGCCAGATTAACTTGACAGTTTAATGCAGGTGGAGACATTAACGTCTCTGATATAAAGCAGTTGTCTGAGGAAATTCAATTCTGAGCACTTACAGCAGATTTGAAAAGCTTTTGTTTAAAGACAAACACCTGCGGAGTGTTGATTCTGCTTTCAACAAATACCTGAAACCTCCCTCCAGCGGCTGCTGTTTAGAGAAGGAACTCCTTTCTATCGGTTTTATTTCTGTTTGGCTTTTCCTCAGCTGGGGGAGTTAACTGCCTGTCACTCTGAGAACTTAGTAGAGAGTTGGTGAAATCAGGGATCTATGAATATTACATCTTTTGAAGGATTTTTTTTTAATTGAATATATTTTAAGACTGAACTCCATCACCACCAACATCTTCTATCAAATGTTCTGTTGATGTCTTCCTATAATCTTCTTCTGTGTATTTTTTTACCTTTTTTTTCTGAAGAATTTGCCTAAATGGATATAAATCTAATCAAAGGGTGATTAGTTGGTTGGTTGGGTACCTAGCAGATTATTTGGATGATGGCTGGTTAGTTTGTTGGCTGTTTGATCCGTTGTTTGGCAGATTCGTTGGATAGCTGGTTGGTTGGTTGGGTGGTTGGTTGGTTGGTTGGTTGGTTGGTTGGTTGAGTGAGTGAGGGGCTGATTCATTAGATGGGTGTAAAGTTATCATGTTGGTTGCCTGGGTGCTTGGATGGTTGATTGGCCTTAAAGCTGCCATTTGGCCCAAACTGCATCGTCAACAGAAAAATTATCCCAAATCCAACAACAAATCTCCTATAAAATGGCTGAAAAAGGAGTTGTGGTTTTGGAATGGGCAAGTCAAAGTCAAAATCTCAACCAGGGTCTCATGTTGCGGTGACACCTTCACAGAAATAAATTAAATAAATATCCCAAAGAGAATGGACCAAAAGGCAGGGGCAGAAATTAATTTTCCTACATAACGTTCTTTAAGTATATTAAAGCAATAAATACATTGTTATGCTATTCCACACAATCTCCATACGCAGTGTCCTTATACTTTGCTCACTCTGTGAATTAAAGTGATTAAATCTAAAGGTGAGATGCTTCAGCAGATCCTGCTAACAGTTGGCCTGTGCAGATAATGATGGCGTTAACATAAACTGAACTGGAGGCTCATAATTACATGATTCGAGGGCGTTTGCAGTGAGCTGTGTTTGTTTGCCAGTGAGTGTTTTGTTTCTGATTATGCTAATACCAGGCATATGGGAGCGCTCAGGATATTTTTCCCCACTTAGCTTGGCTGATGTTGGGAAGCAGGAGCGACATGGCTTCCATTCATGGCGGTAATGAAAGGGGTTCTTGCTTGACTAAGGCTGCAGAGAAGCATGGCATTTGAATTGCTTTGGTTACTTGAACTTTGAGAAGGATTTGGCATGCACGCTCATTCAATGAATAAAAATGATGTGAAGTGAGCGAGGCGAGCAGAAAGCGCCCCGCGTCGCCGTGTTGAGTTGATCAGCGGCGTTTTGATCCCCGGCTTTGTGTCGGAGCGAATTTCCACGCGGCTTCTCCCGCTCTTGATGACGTCGGGTCATTACCGGGACGGTTTCGGGCATCGTCAGGTGTAATATTTGTAATAATTTCCTCCGTAAGGTTTGGGGTAAAAAGCCTTGTAGGAGCAGACTGTCGGTGAAGGCTTGAAAATCTCACCTCTCCTCTGCTGTCAAAACCCATTTCCGCCGCGCTCGTCGTGACCTTTCCCCAGCACAAACACGAGGACGGGCGCTGCTTTTATTACTGGAGTGATCGGAGGCTTCATGCAGCCAATCACCTGCCATGATTGCTGGTTTTGGCTGAAACCGCCTGTGATTTCTTGTGTATTCAGCGAAGATTGGAGTGAATTGCAAACCTTTCGGCCTGATTGGCTGCATTAGCTTCATTTTCTTTTAAAATTATTTTGTCTTTTGTGATTGCAAGATAGCAGTGCCCCGGAGGTTTGTCTTGATTGTTTTCTTGCAGATTGGCGTCCAGGAGGGTCTCGGCACGCTTTGCCCCCCACCTCCTAATTTGGAGAAGCCTCATGTACGCAGAGAGCCGCAGAAGGAGTGAAATAAAGAAGCCGACCTCGGAGTGAGATCGAACCTCTGCGAGGCTGTTGCACATAGATCATCCCTCAGAGCTGCAAAAACACAGAGGCTTTCACTCTGAGCAAGCCCAGCGAATTCACACAGGGCCTTAAAAGCCATGTAGCCTGTCAGGGTGTATTTATAGAAAGTCCTCCAGGCAGCCATGTCCTGATTGTTGGAAAACAAAATCTAATATTTATACTGTGTCAACAGAACGACGCGGGGACTGCGGGTTGCATGTGGGCAGAGGTTCAGTGGGCGACCTACTTGTAATTCAGCTGCTGAATTCTAAAGTCGGGTCTCATCAATTAATTATTGATCTCTACGGATTTATCTGCTCGTCTCACAGGAAGACGCCGTCTTAAAGTACAATTATCACTTTTGGTGGCGCGCGTCAAACTGGAAGCTGCAGGGACAGAATGGTGGAAATAATAAGTGTTGTGATTGAAACCCCTGATATCTGGACTTTAATAACTCTAATCTGACTGATTTCACCGGGTTCCTACACAGACCAGGAGTTCAGGATGTACCAGGTTTAGATGAGCAAGAAAATAAAAACTCAGATAAATATAAATATTCTTGACCTCATTACCAATCCTTTTGGCTGCAGTCTGTCTTTCCTTAGATCCCTACTACTGTCTTCTTCTGTTTTTTCTTTCCTTCTTTGTGTCCTTCTCTTCTTCATTCCTTTTTCCTTTTCTGTGCCTTTTCTTGTTCCATCTTTATTCTTCCCGTCTTTTGCCTCTTCCCTTGCTTCCTTTTTTGTCTCGTCTTCCTTTGTATTCTTTTATCTGCCCTTTGTTTTTTACGACTCTTTCCGTTTTCCCATCCCTCCTTATATCCTTCCTTGGACTCTCACTTCTTTCTTTCTCTCTTCTTTCCTTCCTTCATCCCTTTGTTTCTTTTTTGTGTTTTCTTGCTCCATCTATATTATTTCTGCTCTCCTTTCTTTCCTTGTTTCCTTTTTTGACCTTCTTTCTTTTCTCACATTTCTTTCCTCCTTTTCTCCTTTCTATTTTTGTCTCTGTTATTTTGTTCCCTCTATCATTCCTTCCTTCTTCCCTTGTGCCCTTCAGTCCTTTCTTGTTGTGCATTTTCCTAAGTCTCTTCTTTCTTTCCTTCCTTTTCTTCCCCACTGTAGAAATCTTTGCCATAATCTGAGTGAACTGTGCTCCTCTGTTGTTTTAAGTGATAAAATGAGAGTGCGAGTTTAATGGTAAGTGACTCTGCCTGAACTCGGACCTCTTGTTGCTTTGTGGAGGTCGTCAGGAATGTGTTTTTGTAATTTACCTCCACCAGCTGCTGTTACCAAACAGTCTGAAGCCCTGCAGGCTCTCCTTCAATGCAGCCAGTGTTTAGCATAATAGGCACTGTAGTGCACTGCCCTGGCGTTTTGCCTCTGTCAGCCCCATTAATCGGGAGTCAAATCACTTCCATTAGATTTCGAGGGTAAAAAGCATTCGACTGGAGGGATTTGCTGAAGCAGGACAGAGAGGGAGGAGGAGGACGAAGAAGAAGGAGGAGGAAGAAGGGGAGGGGTAGATATAAAGAAGAGCGTGCAGCGGAGAGAGAATGGCTGGCGCTGATAAGCTGCAGGCGAGGAATACGCAAAGCACCGCAGTATATGAGAATGATGAATCAGGGATAATGGTCACCCTGCGGTGAATCTCGTCATCGTGGGACATTTTCTTCAGAGTCAACATTTACCTGTCACTGCATCTGCATTTAGAGCTGCTATTATGGGCTTTGTTCAGAGGCTGAACTGTGCAGCTGTGGTGGTGGGGGGGCGGGGTGAAGAGGTTCGGTAAGGTGGGGGGGCTGCAGATGAATTCACTCACATTGATTGGTGCTGATGGGGTTAAATGGGCCAGGTAGTAATTGCTGGCTGAGCTAACAAGGTCACTTCCCTTCTGCATGTGTTGACTGTTGTTTTGCTGTAGTTTATTGTAGTTTGATACTTCAGTGGTCCAGTGAGGCTCAGTAAGACGGGCCTGGAACCGCAGGAAGGTCAACCTACAGAACCGGTTAGATGTTTCCTCAGAGGTCAGACAGAAATCTGCTGCGTTAGAACATCAGCGACTGAACATGTCATGATAAGTTTTCTATTATAGTTTTTTTTCTTTTTTGTTGGAAATCATCATTTAATCCTCAAACAAAAAGCTTTCTGGTGACATCACAGAAGGCATCTTTTAAAGGAGACCCAACTTTACATTTTGGATGTTTTTGTACTTTAATTTGGGTCTCAGATGCTTCTCAAAGAAAAACCACCCAGCTGCACACAGTTGAGTTTTGGCAGTAAGTTGATGTTTTTATAAATGCAGCCAAACAGACGTGACCTTCCCATCCATAGTTTCCTCTTGAGTTGTTGAACTCCTTTTTTCACTCAACGCTGTTTTTTTTATTTTTAAGCAGTTATGAGGCACAGTGGCCTAACATGAAACTGCTGCTGCTCAAATTACTTAACCAGCTGTTGCTAAGCAACCAAAGAGTGAGTTGGTTGATGCCTCTCACCTTGCTAAAGCTTTTCCTCTGCCTTCATCTCCCAGAATGCTGTGCGGTTCTGGATCGCAGTCCAGTGAAATTATTCCTTCCTCTGATCTATTGACAATCATCATGTGTCGCAGGTATCAGTCACAATATGCATAAATTATAGATTTTTTTTTTTTTTTGTCCAGCCCTTTCTTCCCCAGTCGGCCATGTTTGTTTACTCTGAGCTCCTGTTTGATCTGGAGAGGCTTTGTGAGATTTTCTGTCCATTTCCTGAAATCTGTATGTTGAGTGAAATCTGTTTGTGTGTGGTGTTCTGCTCCTGCTGTGTCTTCACACCACACACTGCTCAACCAAACCAGTTAAGATTGTTTAATTGTTATGCGTGTGATTTCAGATTTAGACGATAGGCTGACCATTTTAAAGTTAAAGCTGCTTGATCCTCAAACTGGAAATTTATTCAAAACACATCGTTCACCATGTTTACCAACCAATCGGCTCTGTTACGGCGTTTTTTTTTATGATTAAAAACATGTTTTTTTTGTATAAATTCCTGCCTCACCACCCAGCAGGATATATATTGTTGGTGTATATTTCTTAGCAGAAACAACCCCTCTCCCCCTCCTGGATAATATCTTCATATTGACTGTGTCTGTATAAATCCAACACAATATGACATTTTTCCAAGTGCACTAACTCACTGTGAAGCGCCTCGTTGGCCTGTGATGGCCGGACCGGTCCTGACCCAAGCTTTTGCCTGGACTCTGAGGCCCCTCATGACTAATGGACAGATTAGACAGGAGCCAGCAACCCCTGTTGAGAGATTATTGGCCGTACACAATGCCCAGACCCCCGCCTGCCTGCCGCACCATCCTGTCTGCCCCGCCGCTTTCGCCCAGCCAGGCTTGGCCGGTCGGCATGATTGACGTCGGAGCAATTGGTCATAGTGGTCCATCTGGGAGCGAGAGCTGGAGGCAGAGCTGTCTGACCTCCGACTGAGAGATTCCAGAGCTGGCATCCGACGTGAAGGGAGCTTAAGAACTTATTAGAGGGGTATTACATCTAAACACAGACACGACACTTATTAAGACAACACTATCTGGGGAACAAAGCAGGAGATTAAAGACCCATCCCATTACATCTGGGTCACAAAGGGCCTCTTTTCACCCCAGTAATCTGGAAACTATCTCACACTGCTGCCTCACAGCGAGGTGGAAAATGTTTTCTTGGAGAGTGTCCTTGCTGTGGTCCTACTGATGGTTGAGGCCAGAGAGGTAATATAACAGTCAGTTTCTCCCCCCATTATAAGTTCCCAAAAGCGTGTAGTGGAGCAGACCCCTCAGCTCTGGTTCAGACGCTGCAGAAACCAAGTTGTTCCGCCGTGCTTTATAGGTCATTACCAAAGCGCGAGACTAACAGATTTCCTTGGCAGTACAATCTTGTATTGCATAGCAGCCAACACATCACTTGCTGTTTTGATTTCTTGCCTCTGTGCCTCCGGACACAGCCGAAGGCCCGTCTTCCAGCGAGGGTAATAAGAGCTGAATGCATTAACCTTGTTTTCATTTACTCCCTGTGGAGACGCCATACAGCGCGCGGCCACTGAGAAATTCCTCCTCCTCTCTGGCAGCGTAGTTCATCACTGCTGGCACTTCCTGTTAAATTCAGGGACCTTTTCATGACCTGCCTCTCTGGTCCTGGGAGGCACGTGGCTGAGGTGAGTCCAGGATCTGCTTGTGGATTGGGAGCTCCTCAGCCCTCGATCCTCGCCTCGGGCTGCCATGTTGGGCCCTTTCAGGCCTCTCAGTTTGGGGCTGCCAATGAAAATCCAGACGGTTTTTAAATTGGAATGGCTTCACCCCAGATGTGCTGCTTTATTGTCGCCGGAGAGTTCATTTTCTCCGCTAAGGTAGGCTTTCCAGCAATGAAAAGACAGGTTGCACTATTTAAATCTTTTTCAGCTCTTTTTCCCTGAATGGTTTGAAATTGAACAGATAGCAGCCAGCATGAAGGCATGTCAGAAAGTGAAACACAGATACAGCGCTTTGCAGATTGAAGTAGTTGATCCACATTGCATCAGCCAGAAGGTTCACTCTCGCCTTATGTTGGGGATTTACTTGCCACTCCTCATACTCATTATCTCACATGGCAATTCCTCTGCTATCGTTGAAAAATCCAACTGAACAATGAAAAAGACATTTTCTGATGTCTGTTTACCTCCAGAGCTCAGAATGAGAGGATTTATTAACCGTTGCTGCTTTCTGTGCACAAATAACCCATCTTTCTTGCTTTAAGAATTCCTTTGACTTCAAGCATACCGTAATTTCCAGACGCAAAAGGTGCTTCCACTAATTAAAGAAAAATTGTACATATATGTGCCACACATGTCTAAGCTACAGCTGTCTACACTGTAACATGAGGTAGTCGCACAAAATTATTTTTTTTTACTTTTAATGAAATGTGTAACAGTATCATACACAAATGTGTACCGTGAATGTTTTCTCCAAACAACGCTGCTATAAAATAAATCCAGTAGCCTACTAGGAAAGTTCACCAGCTGTTTCCATGACAAATGTGTGCAAAACTGTTGATATTCTGCAAATGTCAATAAAACTCAAATTTGCAATTGTGTTTAATGCTTTACGTAGGAACACCGCAGTATGCGATAATATAATAAAATCTGGCTTCAAAATGAAATTAAACATCACTAAAACTGGATCATGGAATCAATACAAAATGTAATAAAATTCATGAACACATCAAACTGAATGTTCTTATTTAGACATGCTTTATGGGGAAAAAAAATTCCACAAAATAGTCAAATTGCACACAAATAATTTGTAGGTACATTCATCACCTTCCCCATTCCCATTGGTGAAGCTATTGGGACAATTCAGTCAACATTTGTCATCTCAAGAATAAGCAGCATCTGTGCTTTAAAGTATCTGTTTAATTTGGATCTTTATGGGACTATGGGAGGAAACCAGAGGAAACCCAAACATTTACAGACCTGCAGCTTTAAAACCAGAACAACTAAACAGGATCACAGAGAGATTTATGCAAGCTTAAAACCATTACAGAAAACATAACAGTGACTTGCCTTATTGGTTTAGTTTTTCTTTTGTTCTAAAGTCTATATTCTCTTGTTTGTGAGTTTGTATTTAGTTAAGTTCTTGCTTTCAGTTGTATTGCAGAGAATTGCACCTTAGAGCCTCAGCGGCGTGCACAGCAGGAACCAGTAATATGGAAATAGAGCAGCACCTTCATGCTCAGAAATGCCCCGTTAAATAAATCAGAAGCAGAACTCATCCAGTGTTTGGACTTTAAAGTTCTTACATAAGATATTTCTGAGGCAATAAATCCCCCTGATTACTGAAACAATTGATGTTTCTCTCTTTAGAAGGTGTTCTGTAGGGAGTCTTGGCTGTTTTTAAACACTGCCTGTATATTAAATTGAGTTTAGTGTCAATGTTGTAAGTGGCTGACCTAATTAGCTATGACTGAAGTACTTAGCATTTCATGTTTGGCTTTCTTCTTAATAGTTTAAAAGCTTTGTCTCTTCTTTAAGTTTGCTTGTTCTGCATCGGAGGTATTAGACTTATTACAGCTGCTCTGTGTTAGACTAATGAAGTGCATCAGTGAACCAAAATGCAAAATGAGGAAGGTGAAACATTATTTTCATAGCGTGAAACAACCTTTAATAAAGCAACCGCGTTGCAGAGAGAACTGGACGCAAAAACTGGACAACACTCGGTTGGTTGTAAGGAAGTATTTTATACGGCTCAGGATTTTTAAACATTTTTTCTCCTGAATTATCTTGTTGTAAATGGTTATCCTTTCAATGATAGCACTTTTCACCAATCTAATGGTTGAATAACTTAAATGTTTATTCATTCAATAATTTAGCTGCAAAAGGTTTTTGAATTGAAAATGTTTATTTTGTCAGTAGACTGTTTTCAATTAAAAGGTGTTTAATTTCAATTAATTAATTAGGCTCTGCAATTAACATGACACACTTTTAATAGAGTCCCACCACTAATAGTTAAATTTTTATCCAGACCAGAAAAAAAATACTTGAACTTCCAGACTTTTCCTCATTGCTTAGCATTCTCATTTTAAAGTGCTGTATTACTTTATGAAGATGGAAACGATTTAATTCTGCAGCAGAACATTAATAAGCTCAGAAAGTGTCTTTCAACATGCTTAAGAATAAAAAATCCCCCAACGTCATCTTTATAATATTAAATAAATGTTTAAACATAAATGAGTGTGAACCATGACTGAAAATGAAAGGCTAAAGCTGTGTTTTGGATTATCTCAAGCAGCTCTATAATCCTTGCTGCTTCTATATGTTTATGCTGAACAGACATTTATACAAAGCTAAAAATCTGTGTACAGTAATAAAAAAAAACTATACAGATCCTTGTTTAATCCTCTGAAGCATAAAAACAACCGATGCCGTCCTGGAGAAGACAAACGGCTGTGCACTGGCGGCTTACGTCTGAAGCTCTCCTCCTCATAAAACCGAAGCAGTAAAGTCTTACTTCGTTTAGAGGAAACTCTGCTTATCCACACGTCGCTCTAACATCGTGTTGTGCCTTTTTAGCGAGTCTGAATACGATTTAACAGCTTTGCAATCTGGAGGCTGAACGATGGGCTCTACATGAGCAGTCCAGACTTCAGTATTCCTTCCTCCGTCCATGCAGACTAACCCTGCGTGACCCTTGCAGAGGACCACAGCGGGAGTCAGCAGACGGGCTTCCACATAGGGAGCTCCAAGAGGTTATAGGGGCATGACTAAAAAAACTGGCAAGGATATCGTCCCATCTGTTGAGAAATAAGCCAAATCCAATGATTGGCCGTCCAACTGACAGGGACAACATGGGCATGGTAGGTGAAGACGGACCGAGAGCTCACTGCCAACAGCTGCAGCTCTTCAGGGAGGCCTGTTCAGGCTTTCCATCCGTCCTTCTTCTGCTCTACATGGTTTATTTAAGCCTCACCCTCAGCACAGCAGATTGTATTTATTACATATTTGCATATATATGAGGGTTTCTTTTTTGACAGCTTTTCAAGTGGCACACACTCTTTAGAGATTACACGAGACAGAAGACAACGTGAGAGATGTTGGTCCGACTGAAGATTGCAGACTGATGGGGAATGTTGTGCTCATGCGAGAATTATGGTTAAGAGTTCACAAAATGAGACTTGGTGTTTGCACTTGTTTCAACACATTAATTCAAGATTATGGTTATCTTGGAATCTTTTTCTGAAATGTTTGTTAAATTTGTGATACATTGATCAACATTTCTTAATAGTGTATTATTTCTGAATTTTAAAAAATTCAGCTTTGATCAAGTCCATTGCAGTACTTTTTATTTTTCACTTGTCCAATGCAAAAGTTTGCATAGTAAAAAGGTAGAAAATTTCCCAATTCTCAAACTTTAGAGAACTTCTCTGCCAAACAGTCTAGGTCAAGTTTTCGTCGATATAAAGTTCTGCCCAGAATCATTAGAAAACTTTCAAAAAGCTCTTAAGTTTAGCGCCTCAAAGGAGATACAAAGAGCTAGCATCATTAGCGACCAACAGCTAGCCAGTCGCAGGTAGCACCGTTAGCGACCGTCTGGCCACTTGAATATATTATTGTTAGCGACAGCTGTCCAGTCATCACTAATATTATTTGCAACCAATGACTAGCTGGTCACAGTTACTATTGTAAGCAACTACGGGCTACCCAGTGGCAGCTAACATGATAGCTACTCGGTCACAGAAAACTAACTAATTTCAACTAGCATCATTAATAATGAGCAGCTAGAGAGTCCTAGCATTTCTATTGACCACTATCAAGTTACGTTTAGAAATCCTTTGTCGTCTGTCTTTTTTTTTTTTTTTTTTTGAGTACCCAGAACACTGAGCTTAAAGCTCTTTATAGTTCATAATCATTAAAGATACAACTAGAAATCAGAGGTTTAGCAGAAGTAGACAGGATTATTATTCCTATGCTTAGAATTGTTGCCATTTTCTTCACTTTTGGTTCCATGAGAGCATTAGGAAATATTAATACATTTGAAAATGTGAATAAATGGGGTTAGTGTGTCCCGCTTAGCAATAAAAATCTCACTTAATAAACTTGGCGTAGTGAAGAAGTCTATGTAAAAATGTGTGATTTATTTATTTATTTTTGAATAGCACTATTTGTGTTTATGGGGCTCTGATTGATGTGCCCTGCAGTAACAGCTATGCAGTCGCCTAAAAATTCTGCAAAGGAGTTGTAAATATTTTAATAGTCACTTTTATCTTTATTGCGATAAATGCCACAAATTTGAGATGAAATTTTGTCTATTGTTCATCACCACACAAGGTGGTTAACGAGCTATTTATTTCCACTCAAGTAAATTGTTCTGCTTCACTCAATAATCCAAGAGAAAGACATCCAGTAATTCAATAACGTCCAGTTATATCTGCACACATCAAAGTATCCAAATGATCCTGAACTATATTATTTTCCTCCAGATCTTACCTCTCTGGCAGTAAACATGTCCTGGAAAAGCCCTGTTTCAGTCAGCTCAGTGCAGAGATTGATGGATTTCCTAAAGAAAGGTCGTACGTTCAACATGAAATGTGGCAAAAGATTTTTTTTTTCCTCCTTCAGCTGTCTGTAGATTTACAGCACGCACAAACAAAACGGGAAGGTTGTTAACAGAGGCAGATGTCAAAGCGTCAGAAATCATACCCAGGTTAGTCGACCAAAGAGAGAAGATGCTGTTAAATGGATGAAGCTCAGACTCTCAGATCTGCAGTAAACTAAATGTTGGGATCTTAACGTTGAAGGTCCAGTAGAAATACTCGGATTTTACTGCCTGATGCAAGCTTTCACAGTCATTAATTATAAGCTTGCATGTCAGGTAAATAACCAGAACCGATGGCGTCAGTTGATTTGGTTTGATGTCGGTGAAGTCATTTCTCCGGACTCTAATGCGTCCAGTGCATGCTCCGTAGAGAAATGGAACATTAAAACCTTCCTATAACAACTCAATGATGCGTCCCACAATCGGGAAGGATCTCAATCCAGTCGACTGAATTTTATGGTGAAAGAAAATGGTCCATGACATTCGTCTCAAGCCATTTTTTTCATCTGCTAGACTCTAAAAAAGCAGCTAGCAATAGCTTTTCCATTTCCCAGCTCAGCTTTCCTGCTGATCCAGGTTAGAATTTGGCTGATTTTGATATTTTAGCTAAATTCAAAACAAGAAATGAGGACATTGTGAAAAGGATCATGTATTTCTGCAGCTCCTAGCACCCTGATGGTGGCAGATTGCATCTTGTCCACCTGTTGGGATTTCTGTAGCGAGAATGGTGGGGGGGGGGAAAGCCAGAATTTCCTGAAAGGGAAGATGGAAAGGTAGATTGGTGTGGCCTCCCACAACAATGCTGCTCTGGTTTTCACTGTGATGCTGTGGTGAGGAGGGATGCCAGCCCAGGAACCATCCCTGCCAATTTACCCATCAGCCTGTGCTCCAGCCCTTATGCGCGTCCCAGAGCTTTTTGGGAGGGCTGAAAGAACGAGGCAGAGATGTATAAATATAAACTGGTCTGCTTCTCAGGATTACCTGGTTTCTATTGTCTTCTTATTTTAGTGTACACTGTAGTGGATTTCTAATATTTGTTGTTTTTCCACAGTGAATTGATTGCAAAGCGTATGACTGTTTTTTGTTTTTTTTTAATCCACATGGTGTCAACAGCTTACATACATTTGAGTTGCTGTCATGATGCATTTATTCATTTTACCCTGATTAAAGAAATTCTTACTTTCCGACCACATGTTCAGGTTTGGTTCGAGCGTTCACCAGTGTGAGGCAGAGGAATAAGCCGCTGTTAACTTTTACCCCAAATCGCTTTTTAAAGACGTGTCTGTCAGGAGCTAAAGACTGAAAATATTCACACAACGAGTCCTGGCAAACCGCAGCCTTCCCTCAGATCAGGTCTCTGCTGTCCCAAATCCAAGTCATGAGGCTGGCAGCATGATAGATGGTCACACAACCGATTAACCATGTTTTACGCTTGCTTGAATTAGATGGATTGTATTTCTGTCAAAGCGAGCTGAGACATGAGGCTTAGGTTGTGGGTTTTCTTCACCGTTGCCTCTTGTCATCACTTTCTCTGCTCCTGTTCAGGACAAACTCAAACTAACTGCTGCGACTCGCATCCAGGAAAATTTTAAATCTTTACATCTTAGTAGAACTCAAGTTTTACATCAAAGCGACAGATCGGTGCATCTTGTTTCTACATTTTTAATAATTGGTTTCAACTGAAACTGCACTTCCCTTGTTTTTCTGCTCCCCTTCTTATAGAACGACCTTATTCTCTTGTAACTTAATCATTAAAGGACAAGCCAAGAGTTGTCCAACCTTCTCTGTTGAGTTTGCTAGACATCTTTCACAATCATGGCATTTGTTGAAGACCCAAGATAAAAGTAATGAAAACTAAGTTTCCAGCTTCCCTTTGAATTCATACTGTGAGAAAGTTGTACTGTTTTACCTTATTCTAAGTGAGAAGGAGAAAGTTAGGAGAAATGAGAGATGACTGAGTGCAGTAGCTTGGAGATCCAACAAACTGGCACTCTGTGGAGTGATGAAAGTTCTGTGGGATGAATCCAAGCTGTTTATGGTTTATCATTGTGGTGAATGAATACTTTTACTGAAAACTTAATTAAAAATTCTGGCAGCATTCACGTAGATTTTGTTTCTGCTCCTGTTCAGCATTGTGATGCTGTTGACGGCCTACTTTATATTAGTGAGCATTAATCATAACCAGCTAAAGTTTTTCTATCCCCAGTTGACAAAACATTATTCCCAGTCCACCACCAGCCATGCCTCTCCTGTGTAAATCTTTCCTGTCCCGGACTTTAAATATTCAGGTTTCAATCGTATGATTCTGTTTGGCCTTTAAAGTCAGTTTTCCCACCTCTTGGCCTAACACGGTAATTGTTCTCCCGACTAAATTAAGTGGAACTACAAAATATTCATTTGAAGTTCAAGTCTTGCTTTCTTCCTGTGTTTTCGGTGAACCGGAGACTCAGCTCACTTATTTCCCATCTCGGTTTGATCTGCTGTGGCCTCTGTGTTTCTGCGAGCCCCGTAATCGTAGTTCTGAATGTCAGAACCTCCTGCGGCGTGGGCAGCCCCGTCGGCGCGGCGGTGCAGAACAATTACCCGCGCACGTTATTTAGTTGTCATTTTTATGTAAAACAGCTTCCCAGCTGACGGCGTTTAACCAGCGGCGTGACTGTCGGTGCTACACCTGGGCCCCATCAGTGTTTTTTTTTTTTTTTTTTTTTGGGGGGGCGTGGGGCCGGTAAGCCCGTCAGCATTACTTCGCGAAAATAAAACGGTTTTATTTTGAACGTGATGTTGACCTGTGAGTGTGTGTGTGTGCGGTGTGCCGGCGGAGCGTAATGCTCTGGTTCCTGCAGCTCTGTGTTTTCCACGGCGGCGTGTAAGAGCGATGACATAATCACAGCTCGGTGCAGAACTGCAGCCATGTGGATGAAAGGCTGCGTATCGCTTTTGTTTGCTGTTGCTTTTCATCAGAGTTAAAGGTTAATGGCTTTCAGTTTAGATTGCTTTTTTGGTGCAATGCTTTATATCCCAGCATAACATGGTAGCTTTATATAATTTGTTGCAACAACAGTTTTTATATCTTTTTTCCTGTTTAACGTCTGTTTTTTGTTTTTTTTTCTTCCTTGATCACCACCATTGGCTCTTATGTTGTTTGGCCAACTATCAACCACTTGTTTGCCTAAAGAAGCTGAAGTACTATAGTGAAGTCTAAGTTCTCCTCAGAGACTCAGTTTACTGTAAATAAGCTGCAGTACCTCCTTTCTCATTAAAGCCTCACAGATTGAGGGAAATTCCATTCAAAATGCTTTGATTAGATCCTTTCACACAGCAGTCGAATGCCCATATGCAACCCACGTCTCGCTTTTTCTCCCCCAATTCTGATCTTTTCACCCCCCAAAAATCAGATGTGTGTCGCTTCCATACATGGAACTAAATCATAACCAAGAGTTTTCAAAGCGTCTGGAACAGTCATGTCACATTTTTACTGACTTTTTACTTCGAGGTGAGACATGTGTCCTCATTCTGCACCAGAAGAAGCCAGATGGTGAATCTGGCTGTAAGCGATGTAAACAGTCTTGAGTCAGTGAAGGCATCACAGCCCAACCCCACCACTCCTGCTCCGACCGAGTCCAAACTTCTCTCCAGGAGGCCACTGCTGTTATTTGTTCTGGGTTTTTTTAATCCTTTTTCTTAATATCTTGTGACAATCCTGTCGACTCCCGTTACTGAATGAACTTTAAAGTTGATCCATAGGCAGCGGCGGCCATTATTACTTCTGTAAAAAGAGCTGCTGTGTGACGTTATTCTGTGACTCGCTCTTGCAAGTCTGATTGCGTTTAATTAGTAATATGAACGACCACGCGAAAAAAAAATCAAATTACAGCAAAAAATTACAACTTAGCATCGACCCCTGCCAGGTGAACCGAGCCTTAAACATTCAGTGAATCCCTGCCTATTCTGAGGAATTAAACTGAAAATTATTTGTGGAAAAATGTTATATTTCATTAACATATATAACATATCTGTATGTCTTTCACATTCGGATTTTCTTCTCCAAACTCAAAATGTTAGATCAATTCTCAAAGTTTGTGAGAAGTAGAAGAATGCAGAGTAACGGAGGATGACTGAAAGGTCTGGAGCTCAACCTGTAACGCCACCAGCAGATCCAACAACAAACAAATTCATCAGACTTGGAATGAAAGCTGCAGCCTAATCATGCGACTGGCAGCTGTACATTTCATAACCTGCTTTCCCCCTCAGTCATGTGCAATATTTGTTTCTGCACAGATAGTAGTGCAGTTTTTTTTTAATGGCATTTAATCAAGCTGCTCTTTATTCTACTGGATGCATTGCATTGGGATAAATTCTTTATGTTTCTTCTTCTTTGCCATGCTGGATGTTTGTCTTCCTGCTTGGACTGACATTTGCTCAATCTGGTTATTTTAATTAAACAGCAGCTTTGATCTCCTGTAAGTAAAAGTAGGTGGTTATTATTTTGTAGGCATGGAATTGGAATCTCTCATAAGTCAACAATTGAATTCTGGTATTATTTCAGTTTTGCTTTTCTGAGGCGAGACAAAGAGGCAGATTGATGCTTAAATTGTTTTTTCACCAAAAATAAGTGAGGTTGTATGCATTAAATATGTATTTTAAAATAAGGAATACAAATTGTACGACTATGTTCCAACAGATGTTAAACATGCAGAAAATATTATTATACACAACTCTGCAATGAAGATGCAGAATGAGTTCACAGCTACCAGCGTCTTTAATGCTAACATTTAACAAGGTATAATTGCACAAAACCTTTTTGAAACACCAAGTTGGCACATGTGCATAGAACAGTAGTGTTCAGTTCTGTAAGCCCACACTGGTATAAACTGTGCCATAATTTAACCAACTTTTTTTTTTTATTCCTATATGAGTAGGTTTATGGGAAATATCATTACAATCTCTTATTGGAGTAAAAACATGATTCCTCCAGTCACACAGTGATTTTTTTTTTTTTTTTTTTTTTTTTATTTTTTTGTGGGGGGGGGAAAAATTTTTTAAAATCAGGCCCAAATTTT
>NW_015113629.1:0-91562 GCF_001443285.1 Poecilia latipinna | reverse complement strand
TTTGGGAAAAATCTTTAAAATTCTTTTTTGGGGAAAAAAAATATTTCCCCCGGCCCCCCGGGGTTTTTTTTTTTTTTTTTTTTTTGTACAGTTTTCAGTGGTGGTGTCAAAACTGTTTAACATGCAGGCCCAAATTGTCAGGTTTAAAGTTCAATAAAAGAGGGCGTAGCCATAGAAACATGGCTAATTAATGAGTGCTTACCGGAAAAATGGGACGAGTTTCTTGTTCTTTCACCATGAAATAAGGTTTAAAGTAACAAATGTAATCACTGAAGAATAAAAACTGTCAACTTTTAGTGGATGTGTTTGTATTCTGATAAAACTAAAAATGTAAAAAAATACCGACTGTCAGAATTATGATATTTTAAAAAAAATTAAATAAATGTCTGTAGCACTCCTGTCCTCTGCCTCGCTCTGCATGTTGCTGCTGTCTGCTGAGCTGCATGTGGTGTTTGCTCCGTCATGGATTTACTGCTATCTGCTTTGTGAATCTAGTGCCGGTGGAAGACAATGCGGTGCTCTGTCAGCTGAGCCGGGAATTATTTTCTGACGGATCGTATTCTTGTGAATGGCAGAAGGCTCTAGACTTTGGAAAGACGTTGTTTAGCTTCACAATAAGCAATAAGTCAAGTAATCGAATTAAAATGAATTAAAATGAGTGCAATAAATTTCATTTAGACAAAAACAGTTGGTGTAATGTTGAACATCATTTTTGACAAACGCTGCAAACGTTTGTATGATGTCATTTGCACTATCTGCCACGTTTGCCTGTTTTTCCTGTGTAAACTGAATGATCATTATTTTTTTATGTCATTTTGGACTTCATAATCCATTTTAGTTATTGTTAGTTCAGTTGTTTTGTTTATTTTGGATTTTTAAAACATTTTAAATATCTGTTAGTAGTTAGTAGCCTTTGAGTGGGCATACCTGCATTAATAAGCCATTATTATATTAGTTGAAAAGGTCTCAAAGTAATATAATCTTTTATTGCTGCCATTTCTGGGACAATTGATCATCCAGCTGGATTTATTGTGACAGGCCTTTTAGTTTCTTTAGATGGTTCTGCCGTTAAAGCTCAATCCTTCGGTTAATTCAGTGTCGTCGTCGCATATTATTTTCTATTGATGTGTCCTCCAGCTTCGTCGTGCCTGCATCATCTTGCATGTTTTGAACTGAAGTTGTTTTTCTCTGTTTTCTCTCTCTCCCTCTGTAGGTAAGTGAGATTTCCCGTGCTCCATCCTGAAACACACACCTCTCACCCCGCCCATCAGGGAATGCCCCCTGGAGATGCAGGGTGCCGCGGTGATTCATCAGCAGCAGAGCTGGTTAAAAATATTCCTCCTACTCCTTCTCCTCCCTGCGCTCCGTTTGCCTCTGATTGTCAGAAGCTGCTGCTGCTCGCCCCTCAACCAGACCTGCAGTCTGTATCGCCGCAGCGTCTCCTAACCTCTCCTCCAAGGTTGTAATGAGCTCTGTTATTGGTTTAACATGCAGCAAAGGGGGCTAAATGTTAAGGTGACAGTGTGCTGATCACTGGGTTGTTGGTTTGTCCTTGCCTTGCATTGATGCACAAAACCCAATTAATCATTGTTCTTTATCAGCGCCTTTATTCATTTGGGTCGCTGACAGGTTTTTGTCTTCGACCTTGCTGCCTTCCACGTTGTTTTTTTGTCTCTTTTAAAGCTACCTTTTCAGGTCAGGCGCTCATTAAGAGGCGAGGACATTGTTCTGTTTGAGATCTCCCAACTTTCACAGAACTCCGACCTTGGCAGCGGACGGTAAATAATAATCATCCCATTGTCTCTGATGCGGTTCCCGCTCCGGGTGATGGGCCCACCCCGCCCTCCGCCTCGCCTTCCTTCCAGCCGATGCCGGCCTGAAGTGCCTTTTATCACCTCCTTCCAGGCGGACCAGATTAATCCAGTGAAATGTGTTTTAGCTAAGTCACTTCTCTGACTGCGGAGGGAACGAGGAGAAGCGGGTCGGTTCTGTGTTTCTGGAATGACAATTAGCTCGGGCTTCTTTTCAGAAACGGTGTTTACGCCGCGCAGATCAATCGCTTCGTGGAGCATTGTTTGGGCTTTAACTTTTGAGGTCCTTTTTTTGGGCTTTGGGGATGACGAATTCTCCAGCAACGCTCCGGCGGACCCGGCATCCAACTGATGCAACGCGGCTGCAATTGTCTCTGCTTCAGAACAGAGCTTTCTCAGATCAGTGGAGCTGCCTTGCTGCCTTCTTCTCGGCTCCAGAATGCGGCTTCGCTGGGGGACGGCGTGGTGGCCGAGGCGTGCCGAGTCCCTGCCGCTACCGGGGACTCGCTGTGTGACTCAGACCGAAACCTCGGCACCAGCAGCTGCCCCTTCCTTCCTTTTCTGTCCCAATGGCGGTAGACCTCAGCGCCTGGTCATTCTGGGAATCGTGGTCCGACCCAACAGCAGCACATTAAGAATAAAACCCAGATTTTTCTCAGAAGTCGGTGATTCATCTTGAGGTGAATGATTCTTTGTCCTCCTCTTGGCTCCGGCTCCCCATTTGTCCTGTGTGCGGTGGCTGAATGGCTCGCTGTGTTCACTGTGACGGGGTGACAGCACGGCCCCTGAGGGCCCAGATAGACCTCCCAGATGATGGAGTGGGTGAGACGTCTGCCGTGGAAGTACAGCCGGTAGCCCTGGGTCCACAGCTCCCTGTTGAAGCTGAAAAATGTGATTTCAGCCTAAGTGAGCTGTATTGACTGAAGATTCTCCAGCTGCAGACCTCAGGATGTTGGTGCAGGTCGTCGGCTTGGGATTGATGGCTGCACAGTGTTCACTATCAGCTCATAGTGACCTATATATTATATAAAGAAACATGTTACCTTAATGGCATGAGAATGTGCACTGCAGCTGTTACCAACCAGACAGAGGAAGAAGCAATGCTGACAGCTTTACCTCTAAATACAAATAAGAACTAGATTGTGCTACAATTATTTGAATCGTGTAAAATGTATTAAGGGAAAAAAAAACTGTCCAAACCTTTAACTGCTTTGCAGCAGCAACTGAAACAGTTTGAGGTTGTGCTGCTGCATCTCAGTCAGATTTAAGGTCAAATTTTGACTAAGCTGCTATTATATCATTTAGTTTTTATGCTTGTTAGGGGGTTTTTTTGTGAGAGCTTTGGATCTCTGTCCTAAACCAAAGTGATTTTAAATTTAATGTCACAAACTGATGGATCCATGAATTCTGGTCCAGCCATCAGTTACATCAAGTCTCAAGTCTCCCAGTTTAATGCCAGATGTAACCGGATGCATGTATTTCAATGGGTTCCACTTTTTGGTGCTTGGGTTTTTTGTGACGTCCTAGATTGGTCATCAATGAGCTGTTGGAGGAGTTTCTGTCGCTTCAGGAAGTCCAGAGAGTAGGAGTAAGCATTTATATTATTTATTGTTGTCCTGAATAAAATGTCATCATTAGTATCTCTATGTCTTATTAAATCAAACATTTTAATTGAACTGGTGTCCTGAAGAAACCTGTTTAAAAATGGGTTTGTTATTTTTGTTTGTGGGGCTTTAAGTGCAGTGACGATGCTCTAAACCTGCCTAAAAGAGACTGAGAGTAAGTTATAGTTTTTATTGTCACCTTTATCACAATAAATCTACAAATTATTAAAATGTACCATCCATATCGCCCACTACTACCAGGCAGGATTTTAGTGTCTTGGTTTAAAACTGAAACATTTTATTGTTACAGAGCTGATAAATGTGACTGCAGACGTCTGAGACTAAGACGGATCGACTGTGGGAATCAGCAGTAGTGTGAGGAAAAACCTGCTACTGCTAACTGTTTGGCTGTTCTGTTAGCAATTAGCACAGTTAGCATCCATACAGAGCTGCCTTTTGAAGCCATTTCTGGAAGGTAAACATTTTCACCTCGAGTCTCAGTCTTCCTAAAGTCTGCCAGTATTTCTAAATCTTTAATTTTTCATAAAAATTGGATGGTAAATGTAAACAAAGTAAAGATGAAGAGGACTGTAGATGTTTGCTGCAGTGCTAATACTGTGCATATTAATGCATATTAACATACATTTGGCATTTGAACTATCAAAATTTGCAGATTTCAGCTATTAATTATTTTAGGGAACAGAGCTGTCCTCGAATATCGGTGGAATACTGTATAATTGATTAATATATTCATATGTTTGCAGGATGTGTTTGGATAAAACACATCCTGCAAACACCCTACAGACAGAAGTCTGTATATGTAATTTATTAAGTTATGTCAAAATAAACGAAGCTGCATCTCCAGTGCGTTTTCCACACCTGATCTAATAATGAGGTCAGTACCGATACTGGACCAATAAATACCGAAGATGAATCATTTTCGTCCTCAGAGTAAATATCAGACTAGCTGCAGTCAGTTAGAAGCTCGTGGTTTTTCTTGACGGTGCCGTTTCCAGAGAGCGTGTTTGAGCCGGTCCGGCTGCTCTCCTCTGGCCGCGCCTCGTGAGGAAGGTGAGCGCCTGCCAGGCCTTCAGACTGTCCTCCTCCATCCCTCCTTTGTGTCCCGTCTGGCCCGGTTCCTCCCTCTACTGCTGCTTTGTGTTTGGACGGGGCCAGCAGGGCCAGCATGGAGGAGGGAAGGAGGGCCGTCTGTGCCCAGCCCGGCCACCTGGCTGCCCAGAGGGGAAGGGGGCGTGGAGGGCAGCGGCTGAGAAGGGGGTCAGAGCGAAAAAGAGATGTTTCCCCTCTTCTTCTTCTTCTTCTTCTTCTTCTTCCTATTCTTCACAGCCTTCCTCTCAGGCCTTCTGCTCTTTCATCCACTTCTTGGCTTTTACTCTTTGTTCCTCCCACCTCCTTCTTCTCCCTCACTTCATGAGTCTAAAGTCTAGTTCATGTCACATCTATTAAAAACAGACTTCACAGCGAAGATGACTTAATTAGCATAAAGATTTCCTAACAGTGTTCCTCCGTGCACAGCTTCCTTTTGATATAAAGACATTTCGGCCCTGCAGCACTACCTCTCTGACAGCGTGATGCCATGCAGTGGCCTCCACATGTAAATATGTGTTAAAAAACCCCCCACATTTAATAGACGGAATAATGTAATTGTGAAAATAAGAACCTGTAGTCTGATCTATTTAATAAAGGAAGTAATCATATGATGCTGTTTTTATAAAGTCAATGCAAACCATTTCTGACCTTAAGCTTTAAATAACATATCAGCTCATAATCAATCAAACCAGAGAAGACGGTTAAAAAGTACAGGATGCATCTAAAAACGATGCCATCCCATCTGACTCTGGAACTCTGACTGACTGACTCTAACTGACTCTGTCTTTTGATATCCCCCATAATGAGAGAAGCTGTAAGGCCTCCTTTCTCAATGATTCATCCCCAGCCTGATGCTTTGCTGCTGGAATCCTGTAGTTGGAGGCTCGGGGAGATGAGGCGAGACTGATTTTCATTATATTTCATGTTCTGCTGTCGCAACAGCTGAAAACTTCAAGGAAAATGAAGACATCAGGGATGGAATCCAGAGAATGCAAAGTAACATTTATGCAGGATATTAAGACTCTTAACTGGAAGGGGAACTCCCGTCTGATCCGTTAGTGGAGGACCGAGCAGAAAACGTTCCAGTCGGGACGCAGAACTCCAGTAGGGTACAAGCAGGAAGAAAAAAAAAAAAAAAGAAGTCACGGTGAGTCCAGAGAGAGGCAGGACCGTCCATCTGGTGACCTTTGAACTGTGGTTGCTTGGAAATGCCGCGCAGCATGACTGTGGTTGTTATGGTGAGCTTCTCTCCAACATGATTTGCTCAGGTTTAGTTCCGCTCTGTGACAATGACTTTATGACCAAATGCTCCAGATTTCCGTTATTTGAACAGGTCTCCAGTTTCCATCAACAGCAGACGGCGGTTCAGCCAAGATGGCCGGGCGGCTCAGAGCTGACTCACTGTGCCAGTTGGTCCAGTTCATCCTTCAGTCGCTACTCATGTACTCCACTACTGCAGATCAGCTTCATTTGCTTATTTTTCATAAATATAAAGACAAATAATAATAATAATAATAATAATAATAATAATAATGCTAACATTTCACATTTTATTGAATTACATTGTATATTTTCTGATATTGCACACATTTCCAACTTTTTTCTGATCTAACAGCATCGCCTGTTAGTAGATCATCCAAAATATAATCTAGAACCAAAGAACAAAACTCCACTTCGCAAGATTAAAATTTACACACAGGTATAAAATGGATCCTAATGTCCAGAGAGCTTCTCTTCAGACTGCTGGCCACAAAACGACCCCAGTTATAAAGAAATGAAATGGTGAAAGAGCCAAAAGACCAGAATCCAGAATGGATTTTTGGTAAAGTCATTTCAAACATACTTTATTTATTCCAAAAGGGAATTTAATGTGGTCGAACTCATAGCATCCAAGTATCTTCACAAGGTCGCTGTGGACAGGAAGGACCTCCAGGAGCGGTCAGTCTTACCTTTACGACGGTCTGACTGTGATCACATGCTAACAGATTAATGTCCAGGACAGAGTTGATGGACAGTCAATTGGCTTTAGCCAGAAACCAAAGAGAAATCCTCCAAGCACTAAAATCTGACACCACTCCATTTGTGTTTCCATTTGGCGAAGAAGGAAGTTGTGCTCAGTGTCTTCTTCTTAGGTTTTCGTCGTTTCCTTCAGTGGTTCTTGGTGCAGCGCCCCCACAGGTGAGGAGTGGAACAGGTTGCTCAAAGGGTTTGGATAGTTTGCTTTTGCTGCTCTTCTTTAAATCTCGGCCTGGCCCTATGGTTTAAAACTCAGGCAGAGAGATGTAGGAGTAGGGGATGAGATCGCTGGCCGTTATGATGGATGGAAGAGATGGTTTGAACTTCTTCATTCTGTCTTTCCAGAAGCCGCCTTTATAACTCCCCTGCGATTTGGGGTTATAGTTTAGGTGTTATTTGAAATCAGCTGTTCCTAGTTGTAAAAACAACAACTCGTTGCCAAGGTTACGCATCTTAACTTCCCAAAAGAACGAAGGTAAGAGCAAAAATCCTTCCAGCTTCCAAAACCAGAGGGAATAATTACCCAAAGATGCAACAATTCAACCTTAAAACGTACAATGGTCTAGAAACAGACCTAACAGAGCTGCTCCCCTCTGGAGCTTATGTTACCTCAGAGTGTATTTCATGCAGTTATGAACATGTCCAATAAAAAGATGCACATGAAGGTTTTCCTCTGACGCTCGGTGATTCCAGGGCCCGGCCCACCATGCGGTCTTCAGTTGATCACAGATCTAAAGCTCATTCTTGGCTCTGGAGAGCTGATGAACACTGCATCGGGCTAATTAATGGTTAGAAAAGCCGTCCCATTGCGGTCCATTATAAATGATAATGATTTTATATATGAAACCAGAAAGTAATTTCCGCTTTATGAGCGATCCTCAATGCTCTGCACTGGTTACACTTCCTGTTGGAAGGTTTTTGTTTGTTTTTTTCCATCAGGTTTCTCAGACTCTCTGCACATTAAATCTGAATTATTCTCGTGCCGCCTCTCGAGCCGCCTCATATTCTCAATACTTTTTGCTCCTTAATTATTTTCAAGCTCTTCTGGAGCAGCTGACACATAGTCCAGAGGTCAAACTGTGAGGCCAGGTGAAACTAAACTCACCATATTGCAGTCTCCTCTGCCTCTTCCTTCCACTGCCTCTTGCCTCGGGCTGATAATAGAGATTTGGGGCTCCCCTGCCGCTCGAGCCACCTGTGATATTATCTCTGAGCTCTAACAGGCAAGGTGGGACTCTTGGCCCTCGCTGCAGGGATGAAAAATTTGAATTAACTTTGCATCTAAGTGGATCTGGTGTTCAGATCTGAATTTTGCTGCAGATTTAAATTTAGCTTGTTTTTTTTTTGTTTGTTTTTTTTTATCTTAAGGGTGATCAGGTAATACTTGTTTAAATCCACCCAAACAGTTCAGATCTGTACAGGCTGTAGGCTGGATGAACTAGTTGAACTGGTCAGGTTTTAGTTCCAGTTTAGGCCTTTTGAGAAATTTTTTTTTTTCTCTAAAGAGTAAAAAGTATAAAAAAAAGAAAAAATAAGCTTCAGAATGTTTTTCATAGTCTTGGATTTTTCAGAACATGAAGGAAGTCTAAAATTATTCCTTTTCTACATCAAATGATATGTTTGTAACTAATAAAGTCCAGCCTGGTGGTTCATGCCAAAGGCTGAAAATGGAGGCTGGTTTTATGTCTTAATGCATTTCTTTTTGCTTGTGTTGGATTTTCTGATGGCTGATTCGAGCGCATCACAGAAAGCCGAGTCCAGATTCTGACCAATGAACTTTAAACCAGAAAAACTCAGTTTGTATCAGATTAAAGTATAAATAAGAACAAGTATAACTTGTTTTATTAGTTTTCCATCAGAATAGGCTTTACTTGGTGTCATAGTTCCCCTGTAAGCAGCACCATAGAAACTGAATTTAAGATTTTGTACCAATTGCAATGGTTATTATTAAGCAACAGCATCAACCTGTTCAAAGATCATGGCCGGTTCCTATTCGTCCTTTATGAAAACTGTGTCGTTACAACAGAGCATTGGCGTCATTGCAGCTTTTTAAAACATTATGGCCACAAGGAAGCATATCTATTGGAGACAACTATAAATGTCTACGTTTTCTCAAATTTACAAGAAGAAATGTGGTTATACTCAGTTGAAAATTTGTCAATTTTAATGACTTTTATGACTAAAGGTACAAATTTAAAATGTCAAATTAAGCTGTTCTCTGACTTCATCCCCAAAAACTACATTTCCCAATGATTTTGAAGCTGGACTTTGCTGTTTTTCGTCCATTTTTCGCCTCACAATGAACTTTTTCATGTCTTCAAGTGTGTGACTGATTCAGCCTGCGGTGATTTCTCAGACCATAATGTGGAATGTTAATCAGTCTTGAACTGAACTGCCTTGTTCCTCAGTTCAGAATCCCATTTTCATTACTTTCTCTGCAACAAAAAAACTCATGTTCTGCTCATCGCTCAGAATCACATCTTTGAAAGTGTTTCTCAAAAACCCAAAACAGGAATGCTTCAAGCTATTATCAGTTTTTAGTCTGAAAATGTCAAGAATAATTACGGCCCTCGTGGAATGTTTTAGTGCTGTTGCATTTTTATAACATTGCTACAACTTTAAAATAGTTTATGTGCAGCACAACAGCATTAAAAAAGCAGGCAGATGTCATGTTTAATGTTAATCTAATGGATGTTAATGTGGAGGAGAGCATCTGTATGGATGAGCTCATAAAACCTGCACTGGGTCAGACGGTCTGAACTACACTGAAGAGCAGAATACTGGACTGTTTCCAAACCAAATCAGCATTTACTCCATGCTTAATAATTCTGCTTGGTTAATAAAACTGCACTTTATTATTTGGGTGCTTAAACAACAAGTTATGAGCTGGTGAGGAGCAACATATGGCCAAAATATAACATTATTCTGTTTTTTTTTTCTTTTCTTTTTATTTGCTGAGATTCAGCTGGAATATGGGTTTTACTTCTGCAGACTTGGACATGTTGAAAAATTTATTTGAGTTGTTTCTGGTTCAGGAGTGAGGATGTGACTGTCGGATACGATAGTTTGTTGTGGCAGCTGCAGTTTGTGTGAAACTTCAAAGGGCTTTGCTTCACATTTGTGCTTTCTCTTAGTGCTGCAGTTGTTGTTTTGCACATCTTGTTCTACCACACTTTTTCCTTCCACTCAACTTTCCATTTCTATGCTTAGATCCAGCACTCTGTGAACAGCTAGCTTGTGAAACACCGACCTACGGTGGCCTGCTCTGATTTTTTTTGAGGCGAATGACATCTGTTAAACAATTTGTGACATCTGTCACACTTTATGTAACAAATCAGTTGTTTGAGTTTAATTTTTTTTTTTTTACTTAAATTACTGAACTAAATTACATTTTGCAGGTATTCTGTAATACTGGCATGCAGCTGTTTGAGTAAGTGTTAGATTTGATTTGTTTTGAGGGGAAACCTTTGTTGGAATAATTGGAGGAACATTTTCACCATGCTTCGATAAAATGTTTATCCCATATTTTTAATATCTGCGTGCAGACTTGAATGAAAACAGTGTCAAATATCAACCAGGAAATGTTTGCCTGAGGTTAATGAATGCGTCACGTCGAGCAGCCGCCCGTCGCCGCGCCGCGTCTGCAGGTGCTGATCTTCCTCCTCCTCATTTGTGAGTTTACAGACACTTGGCTCAATACGGCGCCGCCGTTCCTCCATCAGGGTTTCCTCTCCTCGCCGCTACAAAGAAATTGGAAATCTATACGTTGTACGTGAGCATACAGCTCGGGTCTCGGCGGGATCCCTGTTACCTCTGTGTGGGATTGATTCGGGTAATTGATTATGTCACCACATAATATGTGGTTGGACGTTGTTAGAGCTTAAAGGATACCTCTGTCTGTTTTCATTACATTTTTACTCTGTTATTATTAACACTGTTGGTCACCAACTTAAAAGCTATTATGTTTCACACGGCAGGAAACGGCAGCAGTCAAACCAACAGGCTGGAGTCAAGCCGCAGTCGTTCACTAGCAGAACATAAACCTCTGCTTTGTTTTGTTGAGCTATAAACACAAACTGTTTTAGAAATGTTGTGACAGACCATCACAAAAAGGTACAAAACTGAACTGGAGGTAAAGTGTGTTTTTATTCTGTAGAATCTCATTCCTCTGTAGATTTCAGCTGCGAATTTTATCTAAAGGATAAAATTGTTTCCAGTTCTTAGTAAAACGAGTCAGATTGGATGGAAGCCATCTGTTAACACAGATTCTCTGCTGGATTTACTTCTGGACTTTGACTAGGCCATTCTAACTCGTAAACATGCTTTGATCTACACCAGCTTCTCACCCGCAAAATATTGTAATGGACTTTTAACCCCAACTCTTAGCATGCAAGCATTTCCAGTACGTCAGGACAACACAACCTTTTTCATCAATATGTTGGTTTTGTCCATTTTTTCAAACATTTCTGAAATGCATATGCATGTTGTAGTTTCTAGGTTCATTTCTGAAGAGGATCTCAACACCCCAGACTTGCCTTAATGTCAGAAATATTAAGTGCTGAATAGAAGCTGCACCACAAACATTGAAATGAAAAATATACCACGTTTATAGGCCTCACTTGTCTGTGAGCCTGAGGTCTCCATGAGGTCTCCAGATATTCAAACAGTGCCTGAAACACGGCTGCTTAAAAATATTACTATCTTAATCACACTAAACAACTAAAGTCGTCTTCTTCTTTGTTGGTATTGAACGGTGCTTGGTCTCTCTGTCGTCGTTTCAATGTCACTTTCATCTGGAGGAAAATTCACTTTTGATTTTGTGCCGTCCTCTTCGTCTCGCAGCAGGCCTGCCTTTGGAAGCACGTTGGTAAAAATCCATACATTAGCTGCGTCTCATTTAAAGGTGAGTTTTTACATACGCTGTGCAAAGCGTGTTAAAGCAGAAGAGTCTTATATTCTGGAAATTACGGTAAATATTCAGGTTTAGTCCAGGCTCCAGCTTACAGGTCTAAACTGTCCCACTGCAGCTCTGACTGCATGTTTCATGTGACTCTACCGACAAATCAAACAATTTAAATGTAGTCTCATGTGACCATAACACCTTCATTGTTGTGTCTGTTATGATTTTCTTATTCATGTTTTCCCATAAAGGCCAGATTTGTGGATTTACTGGTAAAAGCTAAAAGTTGGCACCCTGTAGGATTCATGCTGCTCTTTCTACGAGTTCCAGACAGTTATTAACTTTCACCACCGTCTTCATACAGGTGTCTAACATAACCGAATTTAAACTGCCACTTTTTATTTGCCGCCAGACGGGAAATCAGGGTTTTTTTATATATATATATATATATATATATATATATATACACAAATTAAATTAAATGCAAGCACATTGGAAGCGCCTCGTCTGTTTCTACCCGACAGGTTTTTAGTTTTCTGATATACCTGAGATCACTTCCCAGGGGTCTAATTTCTTCTGAAAGGGCTTTTAGAGAGATTTTCTTGCAGATAAACACCCGTAATTGCTGGACTTTATTATTTTTGCTGCTCTGACCTCATTTCTACCTTCCACATGGTGCATTTCGTGAAAAGCCCTTGCAGAATGCTACGTGGGAGTCCTCCTCCCACACTAAAAGATAGTCTTGGATAATTCGCCGCCACCAGATTGGCCGTTTGTCTCCACACACTCTCGTTTATGGAGCACTTGTGGCAGATGTAGCAATGTGCGGTGCGCGTAGAGAACTCCCCACCGGCAGCTTCACTCACGCCAGGGGCGAACGGGGAAACAGCTCAAACTCCCCCAAGATGGCCACTGACCTTCCAACCGGTTGCTCTGCACGACGTTTACGGCTCGCGGAGATTCTGTGTCGTCTGCGGAGTCGTTCATCGACTTTAATCTTTGTACTTGGGCTGTAGATTAAACACTCTGTAGTGTGTGTCGACACACAAAGGGCTCGCCGGGGGAGCGCAGCTACCTGGGGAGGCTGGAAGTACACCGTTAATAAATACCATCCCACCCCGGCTTCTGGTTGTTTGTCTTTCATCATCTCAGATTTGATTAAAAATGCTTATGGAGATGCGGTTGAGGTCTGGCCCCCTCTTTGGCCTCTCCTCTGGGACCGTAGATGAGGAGGGGCATTTCATTTGCCTCCTTCTCCCCAGCATCGGCTGCTGCTGGTTATTAGCAGCCCTAATCACTGCTAAATTTGATATGAGACCCCTCGCCAACCCTGGCTGCTTGGTGGCTGTGTGCCGCTCTCCGGAGAGACTTTATGAATGCCTCCTGTTCCTTTGATTAAACTTTCATATGGCAGTGAACTGCAACATCCAGCCGGGAGTGAGTCACCATCTCCATCTCCATTTCCCTGCCATTGTTTACCCAAGTGGAAGAGGAGGAGATATCAGCTGTGCTCCAAATGAAAGAACTGGAGGAAAAGTGGCGTCGGCATGGCACCGACTAGAACTGTGACATGCTGACAAGCTTTCTGCGCCAACAGCTGATGGCTGCTGAGGTCCAGCATTAAATGGACATCTCTTTATTTTACCGGCGGACTGTGAAAACCAAATGTTTACATACTCTGCTAGTAAAACCAAAATTTTCAGGTCACATACTTAAACTGTTTTAGGTTACCTACAGAAAGTGGGGGCTTGACTGTCGGTGTCCTGATTTTCTCCTTAATAACTAGCATTTAAAGACTTTCTTTAAATGACGTTATAGAAAATTACAGCAAAACCGATCTGACAACCTCTTCATTTCTAAAGAGGCATTTCTTTAGAAATGAGCCAGTCACAGATTTCTGTGTGAGGTTGCTGGGCAGAATTAGCCTGGACCAGGCTGGTGATTTTAATAAAGTGAGGGTCAGATCAGATCCTCCGGCAGGATGCATCGCAGCGAGCCAGTAGTCTCTGGTGACGGGGAGCGCCGTGCTGCTGAAGGCGCCGCTTCCATCATGCCTTGCTTTGCCGTGAGGGTGTCTACATGGTGGGAGGCGATGCTCGGCTGATGTGTGTCAGAGTTTCACCAGCTAAACGTCACCCTGAGCTTCACGTCGCCTCTGTCAGCTCACCGTCTCCTCACCTGTCAGGCTGCCGTCTCTGCCTCTGGTTCAGGATGCACACATCCCAGTCATCCCAGTCATCCCAGTTTTCCCAGACATCCCAGCCACCAACTATCTGCATAATGTAAACAGAAGTGACACTCATTAGACCCGGTCCGTTCCAGTGATTGGAGAAGCTGTGGGCGGTGGACAGGGGGTCACCATGGCGATGCGCTGACTCCTCCTCTGTTGTTGTTGTGAGGGAGACTTCACCGTCTGTCACAGTCGGAACCGTGGGTCGGGCCGGGTTTGAGTCTTATTTGACGCGGCGTTCTGAACTGCCTGGAGGCTCCTCTGTTATTGTTCAGCATAAAATGATTTCTGACTTTCAAATATTTAATCACTACGACGATGTTGTTTTTTTTGGTTCTCATGAAAAAAATCTTATTTTAAGTGATATCATCACAAGGTCCAGCAAAAATTATTCAACCCCTGATGCAAATTAGGTTTATTGTAAAATGTACAAACTAGCAGTTGTTTACTGTCAACAAACAGCTGAAATGGTTTGTCTAATTGTTATGATCCATAGGTGTTTGAACTTTTAGCATCATGTATGTTTCTGTTTTTATATTCCTTTCTTTTCCTCTTATCTTGTCGTTTCAGTTTACCAGTTCTTTTTTTTTTCCTCACTGTTTTTGTTTCGGATTTGTTTCTTTTCAGTTTGTTTTCCCCTTTTCGTTTCCAGCCTTCCACTCTTCTCTCCTTCCCGGCTGTTAATCACCTCCTCATTTTCTCCTACCTGTTCTTTTCCCCATGCAGCTGCATCCACTCACCTGTCATTAGCTCTTCTGGTACTTTTGTCTTTTCCATCTCTTCCTCAATATTTAGACTCTTCAGGATTCATTAGTTCTCACCGGTTCCTCTGTTTTATCTCATATTTATCATATTTTCTGTGCTCACTGCCATCCTGCTGTACATTTGTATTATTTTTTCTCTCCTGACTGCATCCTTGCTTCTCTACATCTCTGCACTTGGGTTCTTCATCCATCATGACACTAATAAGCATGAATATAATGCAGACTGATGACTGTTACATACACAGACATATCAAGTCATGTATTTTGACATACAACCAATGAACAGGAAGTGATGATGTATCAGCTTCCACCACAGTGGGACCTCCAACACCCCCCTGCCCCCACCCTTTCCCCATCCAGTCGCTGTGTATTTTTTGGTGGATAAACATAACTCTATAAATCAATCCATTCATGGAGAATATTTAAAGTATTCAACAAAATGCAGCTTAGGATATTCAGACACCTTAGCTCAATGCTACTTGACAGGCTACAGGCTAGCATTTACAAAGCAGGCAATCTAGGTGTAGCGTTTATTTTCCATGGCGGTGATTGGATGAAATGTGAAAGCTTGTGGATGCTATCTTCTGCAGAACTTTGATGGTTCCCACTGTGTGTATTAATGCATTTTAAGGTATATTTGCTGTTCAGACTATTAAAACAGGCAGCTGTGTGTTTTCAGAGGTTGTATGGAGTATTTGAGGATTTTAAACAGGGTCTGCTGTACCGGAATAAAGCACCAAATGATGCAGGTTGTGGGGGAAACCGACCGGTTTGGCCGTCTGGTTCTTAAACATCCATGTTTTTTTTACCATATTTTCTTCCTTCATGGCTGTTTTGCATTTCCCTGCTCATGTTTTCCATTCTGTTCCCTATTTCTGTTTCAGTTTTACTATTTTTACTAACTGCAGCCATCAGCGACTATTAGTAATTTTGGGTCAGACAGAAATGAAAACTGCATCTGGTGTGATTTTGGCTCCATGTTGTAAATCATGCAAATGAGACAGATGGATGTTTTGGTCTCATCTTCACTGAACAGAAATAATGAGCTGAAAGGTTTGGTTTTCCTCACAAGAGTTCTGCTTCTGCGCTGATGGAGCGAAGTTGATGCTTTGGTTTCATACCTGATGGCGTGTAGAGTTCTTATGTCTGTTTCATAACAGACTCTTCCGTATGTGCGCCATACATTCAGTGTGTTTGGATATTTTGAGTCACACAAACCAGATCCATTTAAACATGTTTGATTTAAATCCTAACTGCAAATATTTGTAATTCTTAGCAAATAAAATAACGTAAAATGATATGCATAAGTGACTAAAGTGAAATTTTGTGTTATAAAACCATTTATATTTTATGTTAAATAGTTTGTGAGGTTACATGTCTGTAGCTTAGGCCTAATGGTCTAATCAGGGTTAAATGTTTAATAAAACCGACGGGGGATTTCTCCAGTGCTGTTTGCTTTATTTCTGCACCGGATTCGCAACAAAGACGTCAATAATGATGTGCAAATGCTGCATATGTGAACAATTGTCACTTGTTCCTGCAGGTTGAAAAATAATCAATGAAAATGGGGAGAAAAGCAATCAGGATGGATTTTCTGAACCAGTAAGTGATGTGGATAGTTTTTCTCTTTTTTTAGGCGGATTTTGTCATGCCTGATTTAAATGTGAGGACATTTAAAGGTAGTTCTTCTTGTCCTAATCTAATAACTCCACAGTTGGAGATTAAGATTAGGACAAAAGAACTCTGATTTGAACAAATCCACATTAAATATTTTGTAAATGTCTTCCTCGGTTGGTTTTGAGATATTTTGGACACTGCTTTGATTGAAGGATTGGTAATTGAACTTGGGACAAACATCAAGGCAGCTAACAGCTTTTCTTCACATGTATTTCCATAACATTGTAGTTTTTCTTCTTTTTTTTACCAGTGCCACATCATTTAAGGTTTTCTAGGGATTGTGTTGCCTCTAGAAAGTTTCTAAGCTTTTTGTCCTGAATCAAGTAGAACGAACCAAGCAGGGAGATGTGCAGCTGAAACCAGATATTTACAGTGTAACAAGGATTTTCACTTCCTATCTGACATGAAATCTGACCAAACTTCTCCTGATTTAAGTCAGCTAGGATTAACTGAATCATTTCTATGTGTTAAACTGCAAACCAATTAGATGTTTAAAAGTTTCTATCCTGAACCATCTAGAAGCTTTCTAAGTTGGGTCAAACATTTCGGGTTTTATCCCACAAACTTCTCAAGGCAGCTTGCTGGAGTTTTGGCCCATTCCTCCTGACAGAATCACTGGAATTGGGTTAAGATTCCCACAAGCAATTTTTAATAAATTCTTCAAACATGGAAATTTAAGGAACATTGGTCTGATTTTACATGAGAGTAAGAAAACCAGATAACTTTTAAACATCTTGTCATCTGCAAGTAGATAAATGTACAGAAAAACTTCATTCTTGCTCTTAAACCTTAATAAAACACTCAGTCCAAATGATCACAGAACCAGTTTAGCTGTGTTAGCATGAAATAGCTGATCACCTTCTCTGTTGTAAGTAAGGAAGGAGGGTTCAGGCGAGTCGCGGTTTGTCATTTTTTAGAAAATAATGTCACTATTTTCTGCCCTGTCAGTAGAAATCGCTCATCTTCTCCGAGTTCATCCATCAGTCAGTCTATTAGGGCCTCTCAGAGCGCCATAATGACTCATTGTTCAGGGATTGAAGGTCACTTATAGCCAGGGCTGATGGCGTCTGAACCCGTCTCCTCGGGGTTGAACTGAAAACCCTTTGATTTACATCAGGCCCATCCCTGCCTCCACCTACGTCCCAACAGCAGCGACAAAAGAACGACGGCGAGTCCGATTCGCCGCCATTGATCTCCTTCGACCCACATACCGGCAGCAGAGACGTGATTACCGCCGTTCGGGTGCACAGGGGTGCTTTTCAAAGAGACACAGCGGAGAGTGAACTTAGTCACCGAGAGACTTTTTTTGTGCCGCGTGACAGAACATTTTGATGGCTGTTAGCGCACAGTGGCAGTTCAGAAAGTAAGGTGAACAATGTAGACATAAAACCTGAACAAGTCGGATACAAATTACAGGCTGCTGCGGCATAAAAGTTAATCCTCGCTCATTTTTTTTTTCCCTCCTCCATCTTTGTTGCTATTCAACATCATTCATGTTACAGTTTTACACTGGAAATATGAAATGTTTCTGCTAACTCAGAGCTCGAAGAAAAATCAGTGGAGTGAGACCATTTATCATCTTCTCGTTGCTCTGATGAACCAAACAAGGAAAAGATCTTCAGCCTCCGCCCGTCACATCCATCTCCTTAATGCTGTGTCCAGACTGGTCCCGTTCATCTGTCTAACTGGTTACCAGCTTTCCACATTTATGGGACGAGTTTCATCTGTTCAAATGTAGCGAGGTCTTTATAAAAAATAAATATCTCCGCCACATCATTTAAAAATCATCTGATTGATTTCAAAAAGGTTTTTCGTTCACAGGAACCTGCAACAACATGCAGCTATTTGTTGTTTTAAGCATGCCAAACCCATAGGGGGCAGTGTAGCACAAAGCTAAAATCTGTCAGCCAACCAGATTGCTTCAAAGCAACCAAAATGTCCTGTTAGAAAATGAAATGTTTTGCCAGGAAGTTCATGTGTGGATGCATATATTTATATATTATCACTGTACGAAAATCTCAGAAGAAGAAACTGAGCGCAACTTCCTTCTTCTTGAAATGTGAACAAAAATGGAGTGGCATCAGATTTAGTTTAATTTCTCCCGCTAGACTTGTGCATTTATTTTGATTGTATTTACCCAGAATACCCTATGCTGTAGTCCACTTCCTGCTTTCGGAGCGGTCTCCGGTACGCTTGACGTTCACATTAACATTGAAACCAAACCAAAGTTTACTTCAACCGAACCCAGACCAAAGTTTGTTGTCGGACCAGAGTTTGGTTACACATTCACACATTACCAAACAAACCGGACTTTCTTGACAGTCGGACTGGAATTTGATTAAAATGGACTAGACTGGATGGGAGTGAATGCATCCTTAATGACCGACTGCTGCAGGAGTCCATTGAATCTCCTCCCTCTGTTCAGATGTGCAGATCTTCCACAGTCAGTTTCTACTGCCATCACAAATGAAGCAAACTGTAAGAATCTGAATGTTGTTCCATTTTTTTTACTTGATCTGTTCTTCATCAGAAGTGAAGAAGCTTGCCTGGAGTCATGTTTCTAATGCCTGTCACAAGAACCAGCAGAGTTTCTCCTCTCAATGTCAACTTGACGCTGCTAAAATTAGCATTGGTGTTTTCACAGGAAACCATTAGATTGGTTTGGAAGTAAACGGTGTGATATGCAAACAATCTGCCTGCATTTCCCTTTGAAACGGAGAGGACAGGAAGCCGCAGCCAGCAAATGAGATATGCCTCGAGAGACTCGGCTGCAGCCGCACTTTCTCCGCAGGAATCCTGAAAGGTGACAGAGAGGGCAGAGGACCGTTAGAAAACTTTTCATCGGCTAAGGGAGAGATTATTGTTCCTTTTTTAATCTAATAAAATCAAATTTAAACTGCTTAGAGCTGGCAAATTGATGAAGACTGAATAAATGAGTTCTCTGAAGTGCTTATGCTGATTCAGTTTTTTTTTTTTTTACCCAGAGATGTTGGGTTTCCTGAAGAAATTGATGCTGTTTCCAGTCAGAAAATGTGTTCTTCTGGACTTAATTACTGGAAGGAACAGGATTTCTTTCCCTTGAAAGAAAAGAACAGATGGCACACTGAGTCTTTTATTTGTGTGAATAATCTGAGAGGGTTGTGGGGAGTTGGAGGAGTTTGGCAGTGGTGCTGCTGGTTGCCAGAATGTGAGCAGGTTGCATAATCTGGGAGCGTTTTTCCACTTAACAAACAGGCCTGCAAATGGTTCTTTTCATCCAAAAATACACTATAGTCATGTTTCTCTATGTAAAATGATTAAAAACTCTACAAAGGTTTTAAGATGACCAGTTTATACGAATAAAACCTTGCATTAGTCACTCTTGGGGAAAGTGAAAGAGATGAATGTTATTGTGCAAAGATTACAGTTCAGGCTGGACGGAGCTAGCTAGCTTCATACCATCTAGCGTACATCATCTACTCAGGATAGATTGCAGCGTAAACGATATGGCAACATCTGTGTGGCAACGTTTTATCAAAACTATATGGTCTATCAAATCTATATAAAAATAACTATTTTTGTTTTACCTTTGAAATAAATATTTGTTTGTTTGTCACAACTAGTGATGGATTCCTTTGACTATAAAGATCCCTCCATTCAAAAAATGTTGACTTATTGAAATGATATGGAATAGTTTTCTTAGTTTGAGTATCGCGACAACCTTTGTCCCACCACAGCATTTCAGTCAGGTTATTCTCTGGACTTTGACTAGGCCCTTGCTTAAACGCTCTTTTTTTGTTCAGCCATTCTTGAGCAGATCAGCCGCTGTGTTTGGATCAGTGTTTTGTTGATGAACCAGTTTGGACTGAGCTGCAGCTGTCAGACAAATGGACGAACATTTCCATTCAGTTACTGCTGGGTTTGATGTCAGACCCAAAGTCACAGCGTTCTGTTTGAGTCAGCGTTTCAACACGGTGACGCCCAGAGACGTTGTCTGCAGTACCTCTCACAAATACTGTCAGCTTTCAATAAGCAAACACCACTTTTAATTTGATCCATTTATGGTGACAGGTGTTACATGTGACATTGATTTCAGATGCACTATTATCAGTGTCATGTTTCCACCGCTTCTTACTACTGTTTATTCGAGGGGCGGCCATATTGAAATGAGAAGTCATCCTTGCAAATCTTGGCCCGACTTCCGAATGAGTTCCAGTTGATTTTCTTCTAATGGGAAGTCGGAATTTCCCGATTCTGAGTACATTTGGAATGTAGCATCATCAGCGCCAAAGATTTTGTAGCAAAAGTCTCCTATCATGACCTTTAACCTTTAACCTTTCAACTAAGGTCTGCAGAGTCTAAGTTGGATCTCTTGGTGTTTTTGTGTCATTTCTTTGAGCTTTGCGCTCTGACTGAATTTTCTGGGATGTTCAATCGTTGTATCACTTATGATTGATGATCAATGTTTGCTCCTTTGAGGTCAACACTGTCTACTCGGCCTCAACACACAGACCAAGAAGGAATTCTGTCTTCCTGGTTTCATTCACTGTTTTCTGAACGTCCAGAGAGCCACAGTTCAACCTTGTTGACTTAGCGTTAACACGTTGACTGCAACATTAGTTTGTAGATATGAACCATTTGTCCTCGCTGAGTGTGTGTGGCCTCCCCTCAGGGTATAATTAGTTTAATTTTCCTCGTTTAGTCGGGCCATTGATGGCATAAAATGAGCTAGAAACGGGACTTTGGAGGAGTTGGCTGAATAGATGTTGGTGTGGGTGAGATGCGAGGACGGGTAAGACGGTATTGTTGGTTCCGCTGTTCAAACGAGCCACGCAAAGACTTTGAGTTACACTGCAGGGAGTGTTTCTGCTTTCTGATGCATCACAGTCACTTTTATTCCTGTCAGCCGTGTTTGGCATTGAAAACTCTCCCACCTACACAACGTGCTACGAATCTCCCCGAATGTTTAAATGAAAGAAGCCGTGAGACGCTGGTGGACTTTTTCTTATTCAGTCTGTTTCATTCAGGAAATCTGTGCACCTCCACAAAGGCGTGTTTTCTTATTTCCCGTTTGTGCCTTTTTTTTATTTTTTTGTTTTGTTTTTTATTCCTCCAGCAGCTTCCCATCGGTTCGTACCCGAGCGTGAACGAGGATCTACTCTCTGTTTCAGCTTTGATTAAATAACTTGTTGCAGCTGGAAGATAACTTCTAAATATTTAATTTATTTGCACATAAAATGATTTGCTTACCAGGCAGTGATTTATTTTAGTCTGAAATCTGAGTAATGAAAATTTTTACCAAAGAAATGATCAACATTGAATTATGTTGGCTGTAGTGAAGCCACCGATCCCGTTAAAGGTTCAGTTTAAGCAGGCTGCAGGTTTCTTTGTGACAGGAGGCAGATATGATCGTGTTTTTACAAACATAGAAACTAGAAAACTAATTAGAGAAAAATATGAATCTTTGAGGATGAAAACTGCAGGATGTCAGAGGGAGTGGATGGAGTTAGTGATGAGTTGTTTTCGGAAACAATGCAGTGTTTGGACCATTTCTTTCATTGTTTCAGGTTATTTCATTGATCTAAATTTCTTCTCTGACTTTATGTAAAAAAAAAAAAAAATCACAAAAACACCCAGAGAAAAACCGAAATGGCTCAGTTTCTGCTCAGATGTCCCAGAAGCCTCCTGCTAACGGATTTAAACTCTTTAACTTCTCGCTCCATATCACCGCGGAAAAAATGACAGTTTTCTTCGTCCCCATCATTTCCAAGCGAACACATAAACAGAAACATTTGATCTGGAGCACAGAACAACCGTTTCGAAGCGCGTGTTGGGCTGCGTAATTCTTCCCCTACCCAAACCGCCACGACGAACGGTTACATAAGCACAGTCGCGGTGTGCAAATTAAAGCTCCAGCATGAATTTCAAAGCGTTTCCATGCTGCGAGTTATTTCAGATTTAAGTGAGACTCAACTTGCTGTAAATACTGATTTACTGCAGATCTCTGTGGAAGGTGATTTAACTTCAGTTAGTGTTTTTCATTTCATGTTTTGTTTGAAAGGAGCTAATTACAGCAAAAAGGGGGAGGGGGAAGTCATACTGTGTGAGAAAGCGGGTGTGTGTGTGTGTGTGTGTGTGAGATGTAGCTTTAGATTCACATGTATTCAGTCATTGCTGCTGGATCTGCCACGGTTCCATTCGTGCTCAGCGCTGCAGCCGCGCGGCCGGTACGTTTGGGTGAACTGGCCCAGCAGGTCAAGCAGATGGCGTTCACTTTGTCTGCAGCTCGGTTTCACTTAGCAGAACTTTTCACCACCGCCTACACAGAAAACGGAGCTTTCACCTCAGAGAAGAGGCTCTGAACGTACGGCTGGTCATGAAGACCGAGTGATGATACAAAACTGAAATTAAACCAGAGTAGGAGAACTGAACCGAGGAAGGAAAATGAAATATTTCCATCAAGTACACGTGTTATTGTGTCAGTTTGTGATATGTGGAGACATTTTGTTCTTGGTCCAAAAAGAAAACTTTTTTTTTTTTTTGCAGATCAGAGGTTCTGAGGTTCCGTGGATTCAGAAATACTTTATTTTATCCCAACAGGGAATTAAATTATGTTGTCGTATCTTTAAGAGTCATGGACGGTGATGCTGAGATTCTCCAGTAGCAGTCAGTCTGGCAACAAGTCTGGAGAGGCCTCTGACTGAAGACTGTTGCTGTGTGATGTTATCATGATTGTCACGACATGCTGACAGATATTCTGGACAAAACCATCAGTTCTTAGCAAGCTGCGCCGATCCACCTAGAACGATGTTGGAGTAGGGGATTGGATCCTCAGCCTTCATGATGGATGGAAGAAATACTGTGAACTTCCTCCTTCTCTCTCCGCTCTTCGGCCGTCCATAAAAACTTTATTTCCAACTCTTTTGAAATTTAAGGATGCTAATCATTTCCTGGCTGTACAAACAACGCCTTGTTGCCATGGTTTCACAACACAGCAACTGCCTAAAAGTAAAAAAATGAGACCAAATACAAGAAAAAATAAGCTAGAATTTTCTAAAAGATGTCAGATCCAGAATAACCAGGGAAAACCGAAACTATTTGAATAAAATTACCAACTTACAGCCAAAAGAAATGACTAAGTTTGAAAAAAAAAGAATATCATCTCACAAAACTACTTTTGTGAGAATTGACCATTGTCAATTTTCTTGCTGAGAAACTACATTTTGGGTTTTTAAGAAGCTGTTAGCTGAACAGTGGAAAGCACCTCGGGATGAATACATGAACCATCTTCCTGCTTTTTTATTTATTTATTTTTCAGCATTGCATCTTTAACTGAACTTTGTCTAAAGTATTTCCTCTCTGCAGATCGTTCACATCCTGTTGTCACCGACTCCCGGGAGAAATCCCAGCAGGCGTCCTTCATAGCTCCAGTGTGGCCATTACTCTTTAATGCCTGCATGGAGTAACAGAGGACCAGCTCATTTAGAAAGGCTTCTTAAAGGTCAACCAATAGGCCAAGAATACAAGCAACTGATTACCAAAAGGTCTTCCTCTGTGTTTCGCAGAAACGATGCATCCAACAAAGTTTATCGTCATTTTTTCCTTCCATCACTGGATTATTGCCACACTTGTTCAAACTCCGTACAGACAGAAATGTTCCAATAAGGAACATTGCTATGAGTGTATAATGATCTCTTAACAGTTGATTCAGGCAACGTTGCAGTTTTATTACTTCTAGATTTGAGCTCTGCATTTGACACTGTAGATCATCAGATTCTCTTACATAGATTAAAACACTGTGTTGGCCTGAGGGGCTCAGTATTCGAATGGTTTAAATCTTACGTAGAAAACAGAACCTTCTCTGTTCATCTTGACCAATCCTGTTCTGGGGCCAGACCATTAAAGTATGGTGTTCCCCAAGGGTCAATTTTAGGGCCCATTTTTTTTTATCTTGTATTTATTGCCTCTTGGTAAGATTTTCCTAAAATGTAATATTTCCTTTCATTGCTTTGCAGATGACATCCAGATTTATTTGCCCCTTAAAATGCAAAATGGTACAAATGAATCTCTTCGGGTGTTGATAAACTGTTTAGCTGAAGTTAAATTATGGATGGAAAAAAAAACTTTCTTCACCTCAATGAAAGCAAAACTCAAGTTCTATTATTTGGTCAAAAACTTCAGACTACAAATCCAGATCAGATTCTTGGTTCCTTAGCTCGGTCTTATCAGATCTCTGCTAGGAATCTTGGTTTCATTTTTGACAGCTCTTTAAAGCTAGATAAACAAGTTAGTTCTGTCATTAAATCGAGTTTCTACCACCTTCGGCTTTTAGCAAAAGTTAAATCTTACTTCTGTTTTAAGGACTTTGAAGGACTCATCCATGCCTTCATAACAACTCGACTGGATCACTGCAACTCTTTATATAGAGGGATGGAAAAATCACAGATTCAGCGACTTCAAATGATCCAGACTGCAGCAGCACGGCTTCTCACAGGAACCAGGAAGGATGACCATATAAGGCCAACTCTGGCATCTTTACACTGGCTGCCCGTCTTTTATCGAATAGATTTTAAGATTCTTTTGTTAACTTATAAAGTTTTAAATGGGTTAGCCCCCCCCTTATCTTTGGGACCTTTTAAATTTCCGGTCTGTGTCCAGAACTTTACGATCAAATAATCAGTTATTACTTACAGTTCCTCGAACTCGACTTAAGAGGAAAGGAGATCGAGCTTTTTTCTGTTGCTGCTCCTGTTTTATGGAATAACTTACCTTTCCAGATTAGATCTGCCCACAGCCTGGATCATTTTAAATCATTTCTTAAAACTAATTTTTACTCTTTGGCATTTAATTGATGTATTGTTTTGTGCTCTGTTTTGTCATTTGTGTTGTCGTTCTTGTACAGCACTTTGGTGCAGTTTTATACCTGTTTTAAAGTGCTATATAAATAAATTTGACATTGACATTTGACATAAGGAGCTTCTTCAAACCCAGAGGTTCTGGTTGGTTCTGGGTAGTTTTAGCTTTAATGCAGCTGCAAGTGGAAACTGGATACATTTACCCCTTATTTGTTGTGACAGCCACATTCTTTTGCGCGAGAAGTTTCAGATCAGATCAGATTAGATGCTCAGAGCATCTATTTGTTTTATTCCTCAACCACCTGTAAAGGAGAACTGTTCTTTGTCACTAAAGATAAATCTCAAGCTGAAAATCCAGTCACGATGAGCAAAAGTGTTCAGAATAAAACACAAACGCCTCAGATGTGATCTTTCACATGCATTCAGCTGCCTTCAAAGAGTCCCTTCAGGACCTCGCAGTCCTTTTCAGATGTGACCATGAAAACCTTCGGATCCAAACGCTTTGTTGGGCTCAGTCTCCAGAGTGGGAATGTTTTCATCACCAAAGTTTAACAGCTGAAGAAGGTCCAATCTGAACGCCTTTCAGCATCTGTCAGCATTCACACGAGTGACTTTACTTTGCTGAAAGCTTCGAATCTTTGAAATTAATGTCTGATTGGTTATCATGAAATATTATTTTAAACCATTAATTCTGAGTTTCAAATCTCAATAGAGTATCAGCTAGTCTAACCGCCTGGACACATTGACTGCCTGAGGCGCTTTTCAATTAATTTGCCCAGTTTTGTAAAACCCAAAGAACCGCATCAGAACCAGCTTCTCTGTTCTGTCAGAAAAGCCGCCTGGTTCTGGACCAGAATGTTTGTTCTGTGGTGGCGGTTCTGCTGAGTGAAGCTCACAGAACCAAAGGTGCTGATAAAACCTGGAGTTGAATCTTTTTTGGGTTTTTTTTGCTCCTCAGTACTCCCAGTCAAATTAAGGTCAGTTGTTGAAACTGAACTCTGAGGCAGAAAACTTTCTTTAAACTCATGAAAGACCATAAAATATTATTTTTTTAAAGCTTTTTAAATGTTTTAAACATTTAATTTCTTATTCAGTCTTAGCTGAAGTCTTAGTTGTCATTGCATTTCTATTACCATCTTTGTTTTATCTTGTTTTTAAATTTTATTTTTACGTCATTATTAGAAAATTAGTTTGACCAAGAGTAAATGATCTCTGATTACATGAATTATTAACTCACCATGTTTTCTGTGCAGTTTATGATCTAAGCATAATAAGCTTAAATTATCTTTAATAATCCTTTAATAATCTAAACAGGGAGTTTTCACTTGAAGCCTCCATTCTGTGCAGGAATCTGTTCTACTGGAATGAATTAAATCTTTCCACCAGTCCTGGGTTGTTGTTCTGGTTACAGATTAATTCGTCCAGCTGGAAATGATCCACAGATTTTTTTTTTTTTTTTTTTTTTTTTTTGTGCACTAAAACGTTTTAATTTGATCAGAGGGTTTCCGGATTAACAGCATGGCACATTTAGCCAGCCAGTTCAGATGGACTGGCTCGGCTACCTGTAGACAATCTGCTAATCCAATCAATAACCAGCCAGTGGCTCCATGCGGCTCGGACATTTTAATGGGCCCAGACCAGTTTTAATCTCTGTCCTAATCCCATTAAATTACAAAAACCTCATATAAAAATGGGATATAAATTCACACTTTTGTCCGTCGACAAATATTGGTGAATTGTTACTGATTGCAAACATCTAGCTTTCTTTTCTAAGAGGAACAAGTAGGTAAAGATTTTAGAGAAGCACAGAAAAACATGGTTAGTAGAGTCTTTTTTAAATTTCTTCCAATCCAAAAAAAAAAGAAGAATCCAACCGTTATTTTCAGTACATTTATTCAGTTTTTATGTAAAAGAACAATCACAGGTGCAACACCATAAAGCAGGGGTGGCCAAGTCCAGTCCTCGAGAGCCACCATCCTGCAACTTTCAGATGCATCCCTGCTTCAACACACCTGAATCAAATGAATGGCTTGTTATCAGGCCTCTGTAGAGCTGATCCCGGTGTGTTGGAGTAAGGATACTTCTAAAACTTGCAGGATGGTGGCTCTCGAGGACTGGACTTGGCCACCCCTGCCATAAAGCACCTCTAGCTGTTGATGTAAAATAACTGCAGCACTTTCTGCTTGCACAGTGGACCTCAGGAATTAGGAACCAGTATTTGCTGTTTCAGCGACTTGCTAAAACTCACAAATACTTGAGACTCCATCCAAAAATCCTCACTGCCTATTTTAACAGTTCAAATTCCAAAAATAGTTCATCTTAGATGTTAGAAGTCACAGCAGAAAACAACATACAGTCTTATCTCTGCTCACGTGGGTTCAGCCAATCAGTGACAAGCAAAACGAATGGTGCGCCTGGATTGGCTGGTTTGCAAACGCCGACCAATCGCCATACGGATCAGAGACTAAAATTTGACAAAGTAAGGCTCAGGCAGCAGTATAGTGGAAGTTCTGCAGGAAATTTACTCACTTATCAATTCACAATTACATGCTAGTGCAAAAAATGACAGGGGTTTATTGATGTTGCATGAATATCTGTGATTGTGGAATCGCACAAAACTGGAGGGACTGATTCGTACGCTCTAACCAACCTGAGGTGAGCAGCAGACCTCGCCTGTTTGTGCTTTAATCACAGTTTCACCTATTTGTGGATGTTTCCGTGGATCATTTCTAAATGGTTGGGAAGCTGAAGTACCAAGGCGCAATGCTAAGCAACAAGAAGTCACATTTCCTGTCATACCTGAGTGCAAATATTTTTGCGAAATTCTTTGCAAGTATTTTTTAATTAGCAGGACAAAATCAGTGATTTTCAGCTTTAAAAGTCACAAAAACAATCTTGGAATCATGGAAGGACGGCGTAGAGATCCATGACTTCCTGTTTCAGCTGTTTGTTTGGGAGAAATGCTAGAATAAAGTCTTTTCTCTCATTTAGCACGACTGGAACCATTTGGTCAGATGAAACTGAGTGTTTTAGCAAAAAACAGTCCATTAGTAACAAGATGTATTTCAGAAAGTAGCTTTTAGCATCTTGAAAATACAAATTAGTCCCAAATATTTTCAGCATTGCTGTATATTAGTTCTGCTGCCTTGCTTGAGAAGCTTCCCTTATCCTGCTGACCTGCTTACATGCATGAAAGAGTTCTTCGATGTCGCTCTGAATCAAAGGAAGTGGAAATCTTCGCCGTTCCTGGTCTGAGGAAACCAAAAGCGCTTCATGTTCCCCAGAGGGCAAATTTAAGGATATTTTTCTCCATCCTGAATGCTTCATTCACTAAAATGAGGGTCTAATACCCTGCTCTCCAGTTGGATTCATTAGAGCGGTGATCATAACGGAGAGAGAGATAAGAAGGGAGAGATGAAAGGACTAGGTTTTACTCCCCGACTTCATTTCCCACAAATGAGGCGTCCTGAAGAAACAATGCGGCTCTGTGCGATGGGTGTGTATCACAGATGACAGAAGAATAGTTGGATTTCCCATCTCTGCTCAAGAAGATGAGAGTTGGAACGCTGACCTCTGGTCTCCTCACTCGTTCTTGGAGTTTGGATTTGGCCCGACTCGGACGCCTTCTGTTCCCCTGCTGAGAGCAAACGAAGTTCCTTCCACCGACCAGAACATTGTGAAGAGCCTGAGCTGGCAGGAGTCCATTCATTTGGTTCGCTGCTGACTCTGCCTAAATGACGGAGCAGAACTGTGGGTTTTATTTGATCTGGAAGTGACTTTAACAGTTTGAAATGATCCATCAGATTCTGACTGAAGAAAGATGTTTTCTCATTTCTGTAGCATTGAAACATTTTATTCTCAGGTCCTTCAATAATTTCCTTCCATGACGTTTGTTGAGACGTGCGGCTGTAAGAAAGTGCCGTGATTCTCCACCACATGTACCGCTCCATCATCACCACCATGTTGCTATGGATTTATGGGGTATTATGGTGAATTGTTGCATGAATGGCATAACGATATTCCATCGTGGTGACCCAGCAGTAATACGGTGTACAACAATCTGTCTGTGCTTGAAACGGCTGACGGCAGGGAGCTTGGCCCGTCTTCTGCCACCTCTGGTGTTTTATGGTGCTGGTACTGTCTGGTACTGTCTGGTACTGGCTGTGTTTATTAGTGCGATGGTGGTTTGCATGCTGGGTCTGCTGGTGGGATGAACTTGGCTCTGCCTCTTTTGTGTTTGGCTGTCGTATTGTTGGTGCTTTTCCTGTTTTAACGTCAGCCTTTATTACAGTCTGTGAACACTTTGCGTTATCAGCACCAGGACGAGCAGCATTCAGTGTTCGTACACCATACTAGGTTTTTTCCCTTTCAGCCGAGAAGCATTGGAGGTAATAATGAAGCTTTCCTCCGCTGATCAGACACACACCACAGTCTGTCGCTGAGTTCATGTTTAGTCTGCTTTAATCTGTTAGCCTGACGAACTCTGATCCAGACCAAAATGGCAGACCTCGCTTTCGGTTCAGTTGAAGTGAACTCTGGTTTGCTTTGAATGCCAAATGGACCTGAGACCACGCCAAAAGCAGGAAGTGGACTACAGCACAGGGCATTCTGGGTAAATACTACCAAACCAAACGCATTAGTCTAGTCCAAGCGGGAGAAATGACTTGTGGTCTTTAGACAAAGACAAAAGGGAAATCATTCAACCTGTAAAATCTGACGCTGCTCCATTTTGTGTGCATTTTATGAAGAAGAAAACTGCACTCAGTGTCTTCTGAGGTTTTCTTGTTGTTTGCCTCGGTGGTTCCTGGTGCAGGGCCTGATGGAGGCATCCTGGGCTGGAATCGGTCTGCTGACTCCTCATCTTCACTTCGGCTGTGATCTTATCTGCAGTCTTTTTGTGTTTTAGATACGATCTGTAAGTGAGGGTCCCTGTCTTCTTCTCCATCCCATCATCACTCGGCAACCTGAACTCCTCTGAATGCAGAGGAAACCCCAAACTGGACAGAGAAATCAGCTACTTCCAGCTGATCATCCTGCACTGCAAACTATTGGATTTCTGTTTTTTTTTTCCTGCATCATTTTTCCATTTCTTGATAGAATATTTTGGTCTCCTGTCGTCACGGCTCCAGAGCCTTTCCCGTCACAAGTTGACCCTATTGCTCTGCTAAAAACCGACCGGGCTCAGTCTCTGGTTTTAAAAGGTTAAAGTTGGCCTCCTCCAGACTCCTGCCTTGTGGATTAGTGCAGCAGAGCCGACAGCCGGGCCTGTTGGCGTGCCTCCTGGCCGGAGAGCTGATGACTCAGAGCGTCGCCTTGCTCATCACCGGCGACGCGTCCTGTCAACACGTGTCCATCACTCGCCGCCCTGTTGTCGTGTTTTCCAGCTTTTATTTTGCCGTGCTGCTGATTCGACGCCGCGCTCTGACAGCTGGGACTTCTGTAATCTCTCTGTCGACTTTTTCAGAGAACTCGCGACCCGTTTCCTGTCCTCCCCGCCGCACCCTTCAGAAGGTCGAACCAGCGGAGCGTTTAAGTGGCTGATACATTGTCAGTAATACTTTATCCAGTTAAGTAAAACACTTTTGAGGAATCATCGAATTAGCAGAATACTGCCCGGCTCCTTAACTTTAGATTGGTCTTTAAAGCGCGATCATTACCAAACACATCAGGGTTTTAATTAAGACGCCTAACAGGGTTACAGCAGCCGCATTAAACGGGATATTTACTCCCATTCAGACCTGCTCCTGGGTGCTGCATCGTGATCATATAAAATGAGCTCTGATTGATACGGCTCAGCGCAGGAAAACTATTTGTAGATCTTTTACAAGCTGCTGTGATTAAGTAGAGCACTGAATCTGGCAGCTGAATGCATCCTTCACATTAAATACAGCGAGCTGAATGGAAGAATGACGCATTTCATTGGTTGAGATTCATCCATTGATGAACTGAAATGGAGCAGCTGATAATTCGAATTTTTGTTTGTTTTTTTACTATTCTTGGAGGATTACTTGGAAATCGAAACATATTTATCCATGTTTTTATTGTGGATGTGGTTTTGGTGGGTAGAGCTGCTGAGTCAGAACGTCTGGGTGTGTTTGCAATGAGGAGCAAATAACGTTCGCGTCAAGTTTTCACCCATGTGGATAAATTTCAAGCTCTCAAACCAGCAGTGATTATTGTAAGGAAAAAAGGCATTTGAAGGAGATGAACTTGTATTTGGAGAGCAGCAGTCAAGTTTGGAGAGCAGCAGTCAAGTGTTGTCGGCAGAGGCTGTAAGCAGTGGAAGGTTGCTTGAAGTAGACATGAAAGCTGTGCGGCTCTATAGTCAAGTGGTGGCGATGGCTGAAGTTGGAGCTCAGTGAGTGGTTTCATGTCTTTAGCATCGGATCTATCACTGATGTCTGGGAAACCAACAGACGCTGAAGTATAGTTTATTAATGAAAGTGTTGAAATCTGAATGGTAAGCAGCCATTCATTCTTTTATTTTGTTAACCACAAAGAGTGAAAGAAGGGGAGATAACAGAAATGGTTTATCAAAAGTATTGTTTTTTGGTGAAATATGGTAAAATGTCTTGTATCGAATGCTTGAATGAATTAGCATCTTGATATAAATGACTGTTTATCCATGAGGTTTTTGGAAAAGGTAGTGGCTGTGCGACTTATCTCTTCTGGAAGAAATGTGTGTTTTCAATAATCTTTATGGAAAATGTAGAAAATGGCCCTTTAATGAACTGTTCTGCTGAGAGAAACGAGTGACATATTTTGGAGAATTCCCATGGAGATCCTCACGGTTCTGTTTTAGGAGCCATTCTTTCTCTGCTCAATAATATTCAGTGCATATTAAAACATCTCTGATCACAACTGTGCAGATCACATGAAGCTTCACTTTTCCTTTAAGGACAATGAAATCTACTGGATTGTATATCAGACCTAGAGAAAGTGAAAGTTACCTTCAGGTAAACTCTGGAAAGTAACAGCATCACTTCCCAAACTGAAGGCATTTACATTCAGTCTTTGACTCAAACATCTCAAATTGCTTCTTTCATTCTAGAAAAATCCTTAAACTCAAAAGCTTTGTGTCGACATGAACTGAAAGGATCGCTTGTGTGTATTTCTCTTCGTTTGGATTAAAATGTAACGAGACTTTTTACCTGCTGAAACCAAAAGGACGTTGATGGTCTTCAGGTGGTTCTGAATTTGATTATTTTTGTTTCCAAATACCTTGTTTTATTTTGATCTCTTTTGTATTGTTCATAGCCTTTAATTTAACTTTGCGCAGAAAGATTGTTTGAATTACATTTCCTTACAGGGAATAGCTTTTATTAAACTCCTTAAATACCCAGTTGATGTAAAAAATAGGTACAAACTGATGGATGGTTGGTATGAAAAAGTCTCTTTATGGACCAATGAGCTGAACAATCAGAGCAGATAAAATGTGTCAAAATGTTCCACATGTAAACATTAAAGTCCATAAAGCTGCTCAGTTGTGAATGTCTAAACGGGGACGTGACGGACTCGTGTCTGAGGTCCTGGAGTTTGATTTTGATTTGATCAACGTGCCTCAGCTCCGTCTTTGACAGATTCCTGAACTGTGAATGCTTGAACGCAGCTAAGCAGGACAACAAACTTTTCCAAATCAAGCAGTCCCTCGGAGGAGCCATCAGTGAGAGTTAGTGGAGCGCATACAGTACCTTTGCTTATGTTTATGCTGTCAGCTGTCAGTACAGCAACTCAACTCTGCATCTCTACTTCCATCAGTCACTTTTAAATGTCGACACCACTGCTTTCTGCTCTTATCTGCTTATCAGGTGGCTCTTTCTTCCCTCAGTCACTCTGCCTCCTCTTATCTTTGGTGTGTGTCCCCTGAGTGTTCTCTATTTGCAGACTTTCTTCCTCCTACCTCTCTTTTGTTTGCAGTTTTCAAACTGACTTAACTGCACTTAACTTGAGGATGTTTCAGGAGCTTTTTCTGTCAGGGTTGTGATCTTTTTTTTTCTTCTTCTTTTTTTTTGTTGCTTTTTTTATCTCAGGGTTTCTACAGATCCTGGATAAAGATGGATTTAGATCAAAGTATTTTTTAGGTGTTAGTAAATATGGATAAATATTATTATTTCTGGACTTTTGCTCTCTAACCCAGTCTCTACATCATATATTTCAGAAAATATGGCTTGAAAAAAGTGATTTTTACATGACTTCCCTGCAAAAAAAATATCATTAGCTTTTTTTTTGTTGTTGTTTGTTTTTTACTGACTGGAAAATGCAGAGGAACCCAGGTTAGCTAAAATCCACCACTACTTGAGTATTATGTTGAAAACAATTAAAGTTGCCTATTTTAATTGTTCATACAGCAAGTATGTTTCTGTCAAGGACCAGAACATAAACACATTGGTTGAATTTTATTTAACTGAATGTTTACAAAACAGTCGAGTAAATTATTAGAATTTATCTGGAAATATGAATTTGGGGGAAGCGAAGTGCAAAAGCAAAAGTGCTAAGCTAAAAATTTGCTCCACTATTAGCAGATTAGTGAAATTTTTCCCATTACTGCTGAATTAAATTGAATATTTGAAGCTGAACAATGTTGGACATCCGTGCCATAAATTCTTGGTCATATTTAATATTCAGAAAATGAGGATGTTTTTGTGTTCTGCTACTTGGTCTCTGGTTTGCATCTCTAAACCGATGGCCTTCTAAAACTCGCCAAATAACAGTAAACAAGCATTTCTGTGAAATAATCAACTCTCGTGTGAAATCTTCTTTTTGCTTGAAACTGGCTCTTAACGTTTTAAGCCGTTCAGGAACGCCAGAAACACGAAATCACCTTGTAAGATTTTAAAGTAAATGTACTGATGAGAAGTGTTTCCTTCAAAGCAAGACTTTGAGTCTTGTTTTTATTGCAATTGGATTTCATCACTATAGTGATGAAATCTCAATTTAAATCGTCCTCCAGTGATGTTTCAGTGATCGTGCACCTGACGAGCTGTGGCTGAAGGGGCAAAGGAAAACAAAAAGTTTTTTTTTTTTTTATCATCCTGCCTTTGATTTATTTCTCTGCTCCAAGGCTAGGCAGGGATGGAAAGGTCTCTGTGCAGTCATGGTTCATGAAAAACTCAAAGTGAACCTTTTTCCTGAAAGACACCGAGGAGAAAGCTCAGTTTGCCCCAAAAACGTGAGGTAAAGTCCATGACTTGTTTGGCTAAAGATGGAGGGGTGAGAAAGATGCAGGTGTAGAGGCTTATAGTTTTAATAGTGGTTTAAGTTTTAGTAAATACTGCAGCTTTCTTTAGGTTGTCGGAGGACACTAAATATTAGTTTCATCCACCTCTAGCTTGAAAAGAAAATAGGATTTGAAGTGGGAGTTACGTCCTTGATGAAGGTCTAATTGAGAAAATTGAAAATGGTTCCATTCATAGTAGAAAAAGCAGAAATATTCCACGCGGTTGGCGTGCCCTGACCTCCTCAGACAACAAAAGGAGCCCCACGGTGGATTCGGCGGACGTGGTTCAGCCTGGAATCGTTTCAGGACTCTGTCAAGTGGTCCAACGGAGCAAAATCAAAGTGCAGCGGACAATTCCCCTGGTGACAATGGGGTCATCACTGTCATTTGGATTAGAAAACCATTTTTCTCTACGTGCTTGCAGCTCCCTCCATCCTTTATCTCAAAACCATTACCATCAACCTTAACGCCGCACTCGAGGAAACGCTCCCTTTTTTCTATCTTCCTTTATCTCTTCGCCCATTTGTTACGTCAAATACCTCCATGAGCCGATGGAGTCGGCTGAGGGGGCCATTAGCTTAACTTTTGTCACTCTTGACCATCTGACGCACAGTCAGGGGGCAACGCAGGACACAGAATTAAACTCTGGGGTAATGGAAGCAGGAAAGGACAATGTTGTTCCGTGGCGAAGCTTTTCGGGTTTTTCAGAGGTGACAAATACAGGCTGTGCAGCCGATCGGTGAGGTCCGATGGGAAGCAACGTGTAAAGGAAAGGAAAGGTGGCGGGTTTTGGTTCCTCCTTTCTGCAGCTCCCAGATTAATGTGCCACTTCCTTCAAGATAAAACGAGTAACAATGGATGTGTTGTGAAGGAGAGATGAGCAGCGACTGTCATGTGCACCTAGATTTGTATTAGTCAAGAAATTTTAGTGTTCTTCCCTAAAATATGCCACAATTTTTGACTTTATGAAACATAAAGCTTTCCGAAAAGGACCCATGAGTCTCATCAGACACATGGCTCTAAAAGTGAGAAGTAGGAAGAGGCACAGAGACATTTACTAAGAGGATTTTGGCTGTTTGTGTGGATGTGTTTCAGGACAGCTTGTTAATTCCAATGTAAATATCCGTCTGACAATGTGCCGGACTGCTGGGCGTCTAATCAGAAAAAAGGACAAGAATTTCAAACTAAATATATTTATTGCTTTTAGTAATTTTACAAGATTTCTGTGGCACAAAAGCAACTTATGCTTTTATTTTGCTTTCCTCATGCAATTATAGTCAATACAGAAGCGAGCCTAATTATATTCCATAAATACAATCACTGACCACTTTATCATGAACAGATGTTCAGGTTTTTTTTTCAAACACAGAGCAAATCAGCCAATCATCTGGCAGCAGCTTCGTGTGTTGAGGCATGTAAAGGTGATGGAGATGACTGGCTGAAGTTTGAACTGAGCATCAGAACGGAGATGAAGCTGGATTTCAGTGTTGAATGTGGCTTGGTGGTCGGTGCCAGACGGGCTGAGACTCTTCTAATCTGCAGGGATTTTCACAGTCAACCGTCTTCCAGGATTACAGAGTGTTGTTTTTTACAGGAAAATGGGCTAACTAGTTTACAGTCATGGAAAAGAAACAGTAGCTCACATGACATTAGTTTGAGTGGTGAATGGACTCATAGTTCACCTGTAAATAAAGTTTGTATTTTGTGAGCTGGTCCAAATGAAACTATAGGGACGTTAATCGTCAGTTGAGGCTTTTGAGAAATGGCAAACAACTTGGTGTTTTACTGCCACCTTGTGGTGGCTGCATGTTGATGCAAGAAGGTGGTGGAAAGAAGAAACGAAAGCTTCAGACACGATCAATAAACTCTAATATAGTATTATTTATATATATTTTTACATTTTTTTGTCTTTTTTCAGTGTAAAATTTATCAACAGTAGAAATGTTTTTCTCTGACATCTACTCTTTCTAGAGCTTTACTCTTTTCTAATGTTTGTTTTTCACCATTCAGTTTTCACTGCATTGTCTGTTTCCCATTTGATCAGCCGTCACCGGTGATTGTCATTTAAGACGTTTTGTCAGTTGTGTTGATCTGAAAAGTCCCACTCATTTCAATCACTAGATGCATAAAAACCCAGAAATTTCTGATATTCACTCAAAAGTTTTAAATATATATATATATATATATATATAAACAAAACAAAAACAATACTTTTGACATTTGAAATGTGTTATTAATTGGTGAGATTAAACAAAGTTGAAACAAATTGCATCAGACAGAAAATTAGAATTGGGATAAGCATTCAAGTCCAAAAAAATTCTAAACCTAATGGGTTACATTTCTACTAGCTCCATTACAATTCAGTCAGAATTAACTGTGAACTTTAACTCGGAGCTTAAAGGAAATGAAGCAATGTGCAAATGTGCACCTTACTTAATTTATTAACATATTTACATGAAAAATTTTACAGTATGTTTGGTACAGGCTAAAAGATTGGCTAGCGTAGCATCTCTGGGACAAAGTACTGTTAAATGTGACCACAGAAAGCAGTTGTGTTCATGTTTAAGAAATTCAGTCAAGATGACTTAATTACACTCTAAAAAGTGTATTTGGGCTGCAGTTCATCTTATGGACTTATTTACATTACTTTCACTTAATTCTTTTGCTTTTGCTATGACAACTTACTTTTTTGTGTTCATTTAACTCAAAACTTACAAATCTTTAACCTGAAGGAACTTTTCACTTTGACTTTACGTGAAACAATTGAGTTCAATGCCAGTTTCGTATCCTATGTCTGACCAACTCAATTTATTAAGTCCTTCCAACTCAATTTGCTAAGGTTTTTATAACTTAATTCATAAGGGGGTTTAACACGACAAATTTAAGTCACTCTTACTCAAATCATTTATTTTGTTCTAATAAACATTTAAAATCTCTTTGATTTAATTCTACAGAAAGTCAACTCAAACTTTTAAGTAGTTCCAAACTAAATATTTTGGAATTACTTAAAATACTCTTTTTACAGTGTCCTCTAAATACACTCTAACTTAAAAGTTACAAATATTTTCCTTAAATGACCTTTTTACTTTGACTTTACTTGAAATAATTAAGTTCAATACCATATTTGTATCCCTCGTCTGACACCATGACTCAAGCTAACCAGGGACAGATTCCCTGGGAAGTGACCGTGGCTCTGTGGGTAGAGCAGTTGTCTTGTTATTGGAAGGTTGTAGGTTCAATTCCAACTTCCTCCTGCCACATGTCAATGTGCCCCTGGGCAAGGGACTTAACCAATCGGTGTATAAATGTGTGAGTGTTTACACTAGAGTCACATTCGCACTCACAAAGTGCTTTGAGTGGTCAAAATGACTGGAAAAGCGCTATATAAGTTCAGTCCATTTACCGTTTTTTGAAGTAAACCAAATGATTTGAGAAAGACTGACTTAAATCTGTTATCTTGAGCATACTTAATACATTTGTTTAAAAAAAATTAACAAATTGAGTTGGATGATTATAATATATTGAATTGGTTAAACTTAATAAATTCAGTTGGATAAACTTAATTGAATTGCTTGTTACCCATAGAAGCAATTCAATTAAGTTGGTTCAACTATTTTCTTTTTAGAGTGTAAAGTTGAGTTGTTTTTCTTAAGTCCGTTTAAAGACTACAGATTCAAACACATCTATTCTCTTCATGCTAATAGGAGCGTCTCCACAGCTCCAAGTGGGCCCATATTATATGCAAAGAGTTTGCTTCATCCTTCGGGAGAACTCCTCTCCTGTTTGTGTCCATTGCGAATAATTTTCTTGAGCCAATTCATGTTTTTCTTTGAAGGGGGAAGTCTGGGTGGTTGGTGGAAAGCTTTCAAGCCCCTTTCGCTTTGAACATCAAACCGCTTGTCTTAAGATTTGCTCTCAGTGAGCGAAGCGAAGAGCACAGAGCGAACGGAGAGGCAGAGAAGGAGAGATAGTGACATGAGGAGTACCAGGCGAGGTGTCAGGTGAGTGATTTTAAAGTTCCCCTGAAGGGCTGCACTGCCGGCGCAGATAAGGACAAATTCCAAATGTCATGACGGCTTCGAAAAGAAATTAAATTTGACTCAGAAAAGGACATTTCTGACACGCTGAATGAATGATTCATATTCCGTTATAATGAGCCTTTGAGTTAACAAGTCGTCCCTTAGAAATACAGTTTTTGGTGTTATCGCTTAGTCCCGTTCCCTCTGCGCCTGCCCTTTGGCCGTCACCACCAGCAGGACTTGTCCTCAACTGAGTTGGAGGATGTAATTAACTTTGTACCCCCCCAAAAAAAAAGAAAAGAAAAAAAATAACACTGTTGGAAAAGGTCTTTTTCTCCCTGCAGTGCTAATGGTGTAATGTAAGGCTCGGGATTATAGAAGGAATTAACTCAAAGATGAAAAGGTTGAGCATACACAGCTGATTAACAAAGCCGGAGTCACGGATCACCTGACCGAAATAATCGGCCTTAGAAGAACGAGACGTGGCGTCTGATCCAAAAACTGCTGGTAGCCCCTTGATTGTGTTGAAGGAAAACTGAGTTAAATGATTCATTAGTCATTAGTCATTTAGACGGCAAAGCACAAACACTCTGGTCATTAGAGGAGAGGAAGTTCATTCAATGCATCAAAAATAAGAACCTCCACAGATGTCGGTATTTTGGTTTTTGATGCACATAAACTTTGGGTGAAATCGATTGAAAGTTAACTGTTTGATTTGGTTGATTTGATGGATGGTGATAATCTTGTATTGAAGGTTCTCAAAACTACTTCCTCTATAAAAGGCCCTTCAGATTTAAAAAAAAATAAATAAATTATTGTGGTATATACAAGTTTCAAGTTTCTGGATTTAATGATCTCATTGTTTTAAACTGTTTGAGGAGCAGTCCTCCCTTTTCCATCTCCTGTCTGAGTTGTCGTTCAGCTGTGTATGGATATTAGTGAAGGAATTAATTCTCGGCTCTTCATTGCGTTTTGGAATAAAGTTGGCAGTTCGGAAGGTTTCCAGCATCGATAAAACGCAGATCTTCGTGGAGTAAACAGTGGACAGTACAGTAAAACACAAATATTTTTGTTGGTGCCTCTGTCGTAACAGGGTTTTTTTTTTTTGTTTGTTTTTTTTGCTGTGCAAAACTAATAGGACTCTAGAGTGAAACTTTTCAGAACAGCAAAGTGAAAACATTTGGAAACGATGACCCGGTGATCACCTGCACAACATCGGCGGCGGCGGACCGCCACGTTCTCTCTGAGCTGCAGAACCTCCACGGATTATTTGGTGTTTTAAAGCAAAGATCTGTTCAGTGTGGAACATTTATGCTGTCAACAGAGACAGTTTAGAGTTGCCACTAGTTGGAATATCACAAAGCTACTGAAAACAATCATTTCTTAACTCAGGAATGTTTTCCACACCATATAAAAATTTAAACCACAGTTGGGAGTTATTTAACTTTTAATTCTCGTGAATCAGGCAGAAACGTTAAGCATCGTAGTGTCTTTCTTGTCATGTTCAGCTGTTCATTGGTCTGGAGCCTCTCACACAACACGAAGCCGTTACTGAGGTTTTACAGCGAGAACAATTACAGCATCTTCTGCATTCACAAAGGAGGAGAGCCTGCCCTCTGGTGTGTCATATTGTCAGATTAAATATTAATTTGTGTTCTGGCTTCTGCGAGACGTCATTGCAAATGTTTACAGTGGGTGCCGCTTCCAAGACCCGTCACTCCTCCTCACCGTCCAAAGTGGAGTTTCACTCCTGCGACGGCGGCCATCTGGTCAGGCTCAGCATCGGGAATGTGCCCTGCGCAGCAGATCCACGTCGCAGTTCCCAACTCTCTGGAGGCTCCGCTGTCACATCTCTGAGCTCCTCGTTGACTTCTTTTTCTCACGCTGGTTTCTTGTCGATGCTCCTCACGCGAGAGGAAAGCAGGAGTCATGTGGTGATTGCCTAGTTGCCTTTTGGCACCGAGATCAATCAAAGGGGGTTTCAGTCAGTTTGGTACAGAGAAGGAGCTAAAAGCCGTTTCTATGGATAAATCCTCAGAAATGGGTCACGCTGTGTAGCAGAAAAAAACGTATATTTAATGTTCCTTGTGTGACTCACATTCAGTCCTCCGTAGCTTTTTACAGGCAGTGTCAGTTTAATCAATGTTTTTTCTTTATCATATACCTTATGGCTCTTGCTCAAAATGGATATTTCACTTTGATTATCAAAACGTAAGGTCGTGAAGGCCACTTCAACACAGTGACAGCTTTTGTGTGAAATCACTGAGCGTTACAGTCCTACAAGTTAACATGTTTGACTGTAAAACGTCCCTTTGAGCTCATGATACACATGTGGTGGATGCAAGGTGAAGCTAAAATCCCAAATATGCCATCGATGCTGCTTCTCCACAATGAGCACGTCAATATCTGTGAAAAAAATACAGTGAGAAATGAATAGATTCAGATGCTGTTGTTAACCATATATGGAAGTTCCTTCCCATTTTGAAGTCGGGACTCAAGGGTTTTTCATTTTTCCCGCCTCTAAAATGCAATCAATGCATCTTTTGTTCGGTGACACCTACAGTTCTGTTTTCTTGCTTCTTTTATTTATTTTTTTTGCTGGATCTCATGGCGTTTCGGGACAGCCTGCGAGCCCTTCTCCACGTCGACCGACACGAAGGCTCTCGATGCCAGTATCAAAAAAAGAAACGTGAGCAGCCTCGTATCTTGTCGGGACATTTCACGCCAAGCGCCGCGTTACGGCGCAGTTGGTGCGGATTCACTGGCTCGCGTCGATGTGTGAAAGTGGCACCACTTTATGAGCTCGGCCCATGAAAGTGGCATTGCCTCACCAGTCAATGGCATGAATTATGTATGGCAGTAGAAGGTGAAAGCTGTGTTCTGCATCATCTGCAGGCTGTTGAGCAAATTAACATTTGGACAGCCATTTGCTGGATTTAGGAGGGGTTGGGGCCGTATTTAATGGCTTGCTTACAGCTCAGAAATAAATCTCGCAGTCATTTTTTTCCTAACAGGTTCCTTCCTCCTCGAAATCATCTTTGACTGACGGAAGCAGCCCCCACTCTCCCGGAGCAGACTGTAAGGCGTGGGCAGTGGAAAGGGCAGATAGATGTGATCTTTAATTGGCTGGCTTCCTGTCGGCTCTAATCAGAACCTGTGTTCTGTCATCTGCACCCTTTGCAGGTTGTTTCTCTGAAAGACGAGCCTTCAGTCTGACATGTTCATTTTTCCCCAGAAAGCAGGACGAGTCGAGGCTTTTCCGCCGAGCCGTTTTCTGACATGTGCCGCCTGAGCTCTCTGCCTGTGATACGGCTCGCTTTGCAGGGGTTATCTGCATTATTGATACTGTGGAAATGGGTCACGATGATCTTTTTTTTTAAAAAAAAACAAAACCAAAACACATAAACAACAACAATAAAACATGACAACCAAGTCATTTTAATGGTGCAGTGCCACAAAAACTTTGACATAAGCATTCCTTGGGCATGAATATCATATTTTTTAATGATTCGGGGATTCTGTAGAAACGAGAACCGGATACTCAGGGTTTGTTTTATAGATTTCATGCCAACTCAAAACTGTAAATATTTTAGTTTTTTGGAATGATGTCACAGAAAGCCTGACATAACCACATGCAAAAAATTAAAACAAAAAAAAAATAATTCAACTCAGAAGTACTGAATTTATTCCAAAAGTAAATTCAATTCAATTCACTTAGTAAACACTTGATCATTTTTATCAAACGATGCATCTGCAGCTAAACGTTCTGTCATTAACATGTGAAAAGCTGAGGTCTTCCTCCTTCACTTATCAATGCAGAGCAGAGCTGATCTGGTGACAAACGTATTGATTGACTGGATACCAAAAACCAGGTGAAGCTAAAACTGTCACTTGACTTCCAGGTAGAACATATTTATAGACAAAGCGCAAAATCTTTGTATGTTTTTGCGTAATTACTGATCTGAGTCTGTTGCTCCTCCAGTTAAATGAACCTTTTTTTCTTTTTTTTTTTTTAGTTTTTATAGTCCAGCTCACAATTAATCAATTTCTAAACGAGTTGACGATTATTCAGTTCATCATGATTAATCTGACTAATTGTTTCTGCCCCAGTGGTAAAGAGAAGCGGTAGTCCAGGTTGTGATTCCCACTCTAACTTTTTTTGCGCCGTCGCTCGTCTGACTCATCACCTCGCTGGTCTGATTCTCCATCAGGGAAACATTATAAAAACTGTTATAGCTCCTTTGCGGAGCTCCGAGTCTGTCCATGAAATTAGCTCTTTCATTCAGATTTTCCTCTGTGTTCCTCATTGATTTTTGGAGAAATATAGGCTGAAACGACGCCTCTGCGGGGCCGTGACCCGCGGCTCGTTTTAAAAGCCAGCCGGAGCTACATACTTGACCTTTTTCCTGGAGGAAAATGAGAATGCATCGGGGAGCGTCGGATCGACGCAGCTCCCCTCATGAAAGCCTCGCTCGGTCTCAAGTCGGACATGATTTCCCCTCCATCTTCATTCCGCAGAAATGTCTGGAGCCTTTAGGATAAATGAAGCCCAGTAATAAAGGCTATGCATCCACTGATTGACTAAAACATCTTAACTCCGTTCCCATCGCTTTCTACATTAGAGACAATTTGAGCTGCCTCTCTCTATTACCGCTGGAGGAACTTAATATTCCAATAATATCTTTTGTTGCATACATTGATCCCTTCTAACCACTAAAACGATCAAATTGACTAAACCAATGTGTTTAACTAGTTGGTAAGTGGAAGGTTTCGGGTGCACAGAGCAGCTGAGCTACATGATGAATCATGTTGGAGAAATGTTTAGTTTTATAATTGTGGACTAATGATGTGAGCCACATTCAGAACTCATGAAAGCTGGTTGCTTGAAGAGAATTGCGCCTGTGTTTGTCTTCCAAATAGAGCTGCAGTGAAAAGAAAGAAAGTTCTGATTTGTTCTTTTCTCGTTTTTTCATTGCTTTGCCTGAATTATTACACGTTTAGGACAATTATTCCCTCTGCTTCCTGATTCTGTGCAGCCAGAAAAAATTTTGCTTATTTTATTTATTTATTTTTTTTTTACTTTGGCAGTATCCATGATGCGTAACCATGACAACAAGGTATTGTCTTTACAACCATCTCTTCTGCCCATTGTAACGCACAGGGATCTTATCCCCTACTCCAACATCTCTGGAACCATGTAAGGACATGTTGTCATGGCAACACTATTGGTTGTGTTGCCACGACCAAGCTTTATTTCAGTTATAAAATGTCTAAAACTAAACGTTCGTTGCCCTTTTTGATAGAACTGTCCTCCTTTGTTAGAGAGTTGTTTGCCACAGTCTGGTGACTCTTTGTAGAGACTTAATTTCCTGATTTTCTCTTAATTAGAAAAAAGGGGGCGTGGCTCATGTGGCGTTTCTATTGTTTTTATTCATTTCTTCAAACCGAACAGATCAACCCTTGAGTTTCTGACCTTCCCTGTGTCTCCTGGCTGTTCCTCTCCTGCCTGTCTTCACCCTCACATGCAGCGCTAAACGGAGCGCTGGCGCTTTTATTAGTGAATTTCCCTCTATTCAGACAACCGCTTTGGAGGACGGACTCGTGTTCCTGCACAGCATCCTGTCACCAGCCAAATGAACCAGAAAGGCCCAAATGTATCGATGCGTTTATCAAGTTTTAAGCTTCTGAAACGATCGCGTGTTTGAAATATTTGTGGGTTTTTTGACGTTTCTCGCCCGGCTTTGTGTGACTGATGGGTTTAACTTCCACAACTGAACTGTTGCTCTTCAGAGCAAACAGCAACATCTGCAGAGTGGAACAGTCAGTAATGCTATTTGACTAACCCTGATTACCTCTGTCCTTCTCTTTCTGTTTTCTTCCAGGTAAGCACTTTCTCTCATCTCCACCAGGAGTGATAATGGAGCCGTGTGTGTGTGTGTGTGTGTGTGTGTGTGTGTGTGTGTGTGTGTGGGTCGGTAAGCGTGCATCCTGTTGCCGCCGGCCCTGAAGACGGCTTCGTGCCGCTGAAACTCGAGGCAGGAGCGATTAAGGTGATGCACGGAGGCGGCAGGTCCATAACGGAGACGCGACGGGTCCGGTTCTGACCCAGTCAGCAGAACCCGCTCTGGAAGCGACAGACAAACGGCAGAGGTTTGGATGTGAGAGTGTGTCGCTGCAGCGGTGTGTGGTCTGTTTTACAGTCTGGTGCTTAAGAAGCTCTTTATCTCACTGAGGCTCTGTCAGATACTCCATCAGCCTGTTAGAGTTCTAGTGGAGAAGAAGGAAAACCGCAGCTGCTATAGAGACCTCACCATAAACTGAGTGCTTAAAAGGTGTAGCAGCAGCTTTTACTGCTAATTTAAAGGACCAGTTCAGAGATTTGGGAGCAGGGTTTTATGAAGCAGTGAAACATTTTGCAGCAGCGACTTCTAATACAGGCGAAAGGCTAATCTGAACTGGACAGAGAGAGTTTGACATCATTCAGAATCACATGTTTTACTGGTCTAATTATCTGTTTAAGACTAGTTAATGTTGTCTTTCACTGTTTGATCAGGTTAACATCTGTGTTATTTTACTGAACTACATGTGCTGAGGCCATTAGGTTTATCAGAGGGAGAAACATTCTGCTTATTTTATTTAGTATAACCGTGACAGTAAACCGTTGTGATGCACCAGGAGTGTAACAAGCTGATTTTAGCCGGTTGTTTAGCTGTGCTAACTAGCCTGCAGCCTGCTGCTTTACATGCAGCTCCTGGCTTCCATCTGTATCAAGGTGTTTAGTATTTTATTGTGATATTTTGAGGTACTATTGTTATGACTTTTAGGTGCCTCATGCAGGGAGATGGATACAAATATTGCTCATGAAAAACATTCCCATTTGAAATTTGCTTCTTCGCCAATTAGTGATTTATAAGTGATTTATATCTCTAAGCTGTGCAACAGAATTGCATTTATTTACTGATAATTATTGATTCTCTTGTGGAGAAAATAGTAAAAATTACTTTTATAGTAATGCAGTCAGTTTTGTTTTTTTAATGCAACATTTTTGACATTTATAAAGATGACAAATGAAATTTACAATATTTGTCATGATAAATGATAATAGGATAAATTCCCATCCCTAAACTGTCTGGAATGGGACTGAAAGCCGTCCTTTCAGTTTCCATGCGATGACTTATTAGTATTACCAAACTGCTAAGTTTGTTATTTATTTGTTGTTGGTAGGAGTAAATATGTGTTTTTTCATTACTTTTACTGCCAGCTCATTGACAGATGAAACTTTAATAAGATAAAATGGTCTTTAGCCTTATGATTCTGGAAAGTTCCATCAGGGAAAAAAAAACTGCAGGTAACCTACTGATTACTGATAACTACTCCATAGAAACCCAGTTTGGAAAAGAAATTGTTATTTTAATTAGAAAATTCTTCTATTATCCCCCTGTGGGTAAATTCAGGTCTAACAGCAGCGATTGCATATCCTCTCTAACTGGTATTGAATGTGTATTACTATTTTCTTTCTTATATTTCAGTATTTTTGTGTGTTTCAAGGTAAACATTCAGTTCTCTTCTACCAGCCGTAATAAGCTAAAGTTTTAAAGTCGTGGACCTGATGTGGGTCGGCCTTCCTGGTTAGAAATGAGACTCAAAATAGGTTATTTTTCTTCGCCTTTACCTTTCCACTGTTACCCCGGCACAGTCAAATCCTCAGCATGCATCTAAAATACCTAAACAGCACACGCTGAGCCGGGGGGGGAAGGAGCAAATAAATAAAGCAGAATGAGACTTGACTGACACAAAGCTGCTGCAATTTGCTGTGCTCCATGACAGATCCGCAGCGTATTCCCGGCTCCATTATTGCCTCAGTTTGTGTTGGCTGGCCGGACAAAAACAGGAGCGTTTCCAGGGCGAATAATAACCACACAGAACAGCTGCAAACACGAGTCATTACGGGTTTAAGTGAAACCTCAGCAGCCTGCTCCGAGTGTCCATTACCAGCCGCTAACTCGTCTCTGGGAAAGCCCGACCCGCAGCAGCCCGGACTCGTAGCTCTACTTGGCTTTTCTCTTTTATTCTCATGTCGCAAACTGGCTCGCATTTCTTTTTTTTTTTTTTAAAGGTAATTTATGGCAAACAGCTCTGACAGATTCATTTGTTTAACCCAAAGTACGCAGCGGAGAATTTGATGTGTTTTGACGTTCCGCTGCGGAAAAATCTCTAATCTGCCGAGCCGACAAGTTCCCAAAGTAACGAGAGAGACTGGGACAGAAAGAGAGAGAGAGAGACTGGGAGAGAGAGGGAGAGAGAGAGATAGAAAGAGAGAGAGACTGGGAGAGAGACTTGCTCTCGTTCCCTAGTGGTCTGTCCGTGTGTGTAAACCCCGTGGAGTTCAGTTTCGTACACAGACCGGTTCTGTGGTATTCTTCAGTTTGAGCTTTACTTCGGCAGCTTCCATCAAAGGAGATTGTAGGTTGCCATGGTTTCCCACTAAATCCTGGGTCTCTAATGTTTTACTTTCAATTAATTTGGTCATTTTGAGAAACAGCTGGGCACATTCCTGCAAACAGAACGCTGTGTGTGTGTGTGTGTCAGATTAATTCAGACTAAACTGGAGGGTCTGAACACACAGTCGTCCAGCAGCGTTTCTCTCTGATGTGTCATTAATGGATTTTTGGCAACAGTGCGGCTTATTTGTTGTCCAGGAGTTTTTCGGGTTAATGCATCACAGGCACCAGATGTTGAACGTCAAATTATTGTTGACTGTGTCGATGGAACAGGAGCCTGTTCCAATCGTTTGGACTTTGTTTTGGAATCCTACCTAATCTGGGCTACAGGGAGAGAGGCAGACATGAGTAGTGGAGTCGGAGGGAACGGATTGATGATCCTGTTTGGTGGGAAGAAAGACAACAAGAGTCTTTAGTTCCAACATTCACTGCAAAAACACTAGTCTAGTTTCTAGTTTCTAGTGCAGACATCTTGGCACACGAGAAATAAAACAAAACTGACTTACAATCAGCTTTTCAGCACAAAATTGACACCTGTTTTAAGTCAGTGTTTCCTTAGTAGTTGTTTTAAAAGTTCTAATTCAATTGACAGATTATTTCACTTATAACAATACTTTTTTCGCAGAAATGAAAAACTGCCATAATTTTGCAGCGATATTGACCAATTGACTTACAACAAGCTTTTGTTTATTGCTAAAAAATCTTTCTAAGTTAGTTTTGTCTTATATCTTAGTGTACTAAGATATTTCCACTGGAAACTGGACCAGAAATACTTGATAAGATGTTGGTTTTTTTCCCCAGATCTCCCAGATGATTCTGACTGCTTGACATTTTATGAGTTCATCTTACATCCAGACGGAGCTGACTCAGCAGTTAATGCATCGCTCACGCAAAACAACCAAGACAAGCAATTTTATTACGAATCAATAATCTCAGAATGTGAGATGAAAAGATGGGTGGTTAAAAATGTTTTCCGGATCAGAGTGGAAGATTTAATTAGGGTCCTAATTTGACGAGTTCGGTGACGTTCACCGGCAATCCGGTCGCCACCAGAGGGAGGAAGCCTCCAGTGTTTGGTGGTTACTGCAGGATTGGTTGATGCAGAACCAGTGAGCTGATGGGATATTGTGTCAAATATGAACAAGACTTCAAAGAAATTCGTAGAAATTCAGTTATTTTATGAAATCAACACCAAAACACACAAAAGTAACGTTGATTTTTTTTTTCTCTTTTTCTCCTTTAGTGACCAAGGTACTGATAAATTGTTGTGTCAGAGATACGGTCAAATTTATAAGAGAAAATCAGTATTTAGATACTGATTTTTCTTCTTTTTTTTTTTTTTCAAAACATCCTATTTAGTAAAAAGCTGCGGTGAAAATGTGAAATGAAACACCCGGCTTTGTTTTTTTTTAGCTGGATATGATCTTCAAGACCTTTATGAAAAGATCAAAACAAACTGCTCCCCGCCTGCTGCTTCCATTATATGTCAGAAGGTGCTCACTTGCATGGCATTTCTGTGCAGGATCGCTTTGTGCACCGTCATGTTTTATGTATTCACGGACTAGACTTTGAAAAGATCATCAGATAAATGCAGAGCATCTTTGTGCAGCAGACAGAACCTCTTTCTGTTTCAGCCCTGCGCTCTGCACATCTTTCATAACAGCCGGCAGCATTGTGTCAGTGTGGAGAACAGAAACTGAACGCGAGTCTGTGCGTTTAGCAGGAGGCGAGTCCAGGAATTGTTTTTCTGAGCCATTCATGATTTGTGAGCAGAATTAAAGCGCTCTTGTTCCTTTAAAAGATGATAAACAGATTAAGGAAATTGTGGTGACAGAGAAATGACAAGGCAGAAATGAAAACCAGCGTCACTTCAGGAGCTCTGAGTGCTAACAGCCGCTTTGGAAAGCATCAGGAAACAGAAAAAGACTTCACAGTAGATCCTCTTGAACCTTTTGTTTCATCTTTCATCCTCTGCTAACGGCTTTTCTTTCCTTCCTTGACATTTAAGAAGGTGACGCAGCATCTCTGCATCTGAGATCAGCGTCTGTGTTTGTTTCCCGTTTTGCTCACTGAGCAGTCCCAGCGGGACGCAGAGAAAGTTTAACCCTCCATCACTGTCAAAAACCGGAGAGGATCTTAAAACTCTGGCAAGTGTATAATTAATAACTTCTTGAATACGATTAAAAGCAAACCAAACCAAATTTAATATTGCAAGAAACAGTTAGTGTGAAATTATACTTAATAAATGATTCATTTGTGGTTATTTGCAAAACTCAGACTCACAACGTGATTGAGCTCATGACACTTAATAAATCATATTTACTTAATATCCATCCGTAATATATTTGAGTCTAAATTCTTTTTAAATTGGGTGGGAGGAGCGCTGCGCCGGGAGTACTTTCTGTGGGGAAAAACAATAAACATTTTGGTTAATGGCAGCCAAACCATGTGAATGACTCTGACCAGGAAGAGCCACAGACTAACACGGAACTGGACCAGGAAAACTTTCTATAGCGAGGAACTGAGAGGACACAGAGTCGGACTCGTACAGATGAGGGTAGGGAGGAGTTTCTGTTGAAGGAAGAAGAGAATGTACCCAAAGTTAACGGCTTCCAGATGAAATCTTTGGTTCGTCCTGGAAGTAATCATCAACAAACACAAAGGCACTGACCCAGGTCGACTTTCTATGAGGAACAACAACTAAAACCACACTGAGTTATCGAGTCATCACTGTAGACTTTGTCCAGTAAAGAGAGACATCTACATGTAGAAGTACTGGTCCAGCAACAGCAGCTTCATCCATGACTGTTAAAGAAAGTGACGTATTGAAAAGCTGAAGCACTGAGCTAAGAAGACCTTCTTTGGAAAGAAAGCAGAAGAATACGCTAAGCTAATAGGAGCAATAGTTCAGTTTCTGTCTGAAAGAGAATTGCACCAGGAGAACTTTTTATGGGACAGTAGTCTACAGAGTTGGGGACAGAGATAGTCTGGTCTGTGTCTCTATGTGGGACAGAAACACGGCTCAGCACAGAGACACTCGCTGTGTTTTCTTTGTACAAATTGGAATTCTGAAAATAAATTCCCAATTTGCAACATGCCAATTTTGAAAAAACTCACATTTTTCGACAAAGTTTCTACACAAAGATGAGGTTTTTTTTTGTTGTTGTATATAAATGTGTGTATTTCACATCACAGGAGTCATGTGATCAACAACCAGCTGTTACTACCGGTGGAAAAGACGAAGAAGACGACAGGAAGTAGATGGTTGAAGTTTTTTTTTTATTAATGACCTACAGTGTCATTAATAGTGTCATGTGAACAAACTTATTCACATGTGATTTTATTCGTTTCTCATTTAAAGGAAACACATTTATGAAATTGTGTTCTTTTGACGTTGGTGGAATATCGACAGTTTTGTCGTAAAACGCAGCTCGTGAGCTGAAGTGCTGTCCAGTCAGGGACCACCAGAGGCTGCACAGCGTTAATGACAGAACGAGCTGACCAGAACGGAAACACAGCTCCACTTTCTACCCCGTCAACTGTTCAGTTCTCATCTAAAAATCCCAAAACAGTTTGTTTTTTCAATCCATGAAGAAGAATCTCAAGAAGCCAGATGGCCACACTGCTTGTGGCCAGACTCCCAAAGCTATATAAGCTCAATGAATTACAGTTTCATTATTATTTTATTTATTACTGAGAGATGAGTGCCGTTAGGCTGTAAAATCTGTGCAAGTGTAGCGCAGGGCATCATTTAATATTAATATCCTGCTCTTTATTTTATGCCAGTTGTAAACACAGTTACTGCAGCTTGTCAAAGAAGATTGACCTCTCTGGTGTTTTTAATGACACTCGCTGGACACCGAGTAATTATCATGTAGTTTAAAGCTGAACATGCATATTTTACAAGAGTATTGAAAAAAGAATAGACAAAAAAAAAAAGAAAGGGGAAAAAACAGCTGAATCTTATCGTGGTTGGTATTTTATCTAAGGTAGAGCTGAGTGTCGTCTGCGTAGTTACGGTAACTAATCTTGTTACTTGTTATAACCTGATCAAGTGGGAGAATGTACAGTAGATACTACATATCTGCAGGTGAGGTGAGCGTGTCTGGCTGCCTCCATGTCATGTTCATGACCTTCCCTGAACAGACCCATTTTTCCTGTCGGTGTTGGTCCGTCGCAGCAGATCTGATCCCAGCGCTGATCATACAGTCAGATTACAAGGTCCTGCTGCAGACGCAGCTTCTTATCTGCAAATCTGCACAGGAGCCTCACCTCCGCATTTATAAACTGCTCTTATCGCTGGACTCGGTCAGCTCGATATTTCAATTTGAATGTTGATCTAAATTTGTTGCTGAGGACGTTTGGACTCATTGTCTTGTATTGTTTGCTTTAAATGAAAGCCGGTCCATTCCAATCATTGGTGTGGTCAGAGCCAGTAAATGATCTCCTCTCTGCCTGCCTCTATCTCTGACTAAATAGAAACTGTCCGCTGATAAATAGAGAGTTGGGTTCACTGCCTGGGAATACAGATTAGTGATTTCACCCTGCATGCTCAGGTTTTCTGGGAAGGACTGTTGTCTCGTTGAGATAAAAACAAATCCTGACAAATCTTCATGCTCTCTAAGAAAAGAACCTGCAAAGCCTTAAAAATAAAATGGTTTTAATGTAATATTATAATGTCTACAAATATTAACGTTTTCTCATGATGTTTTTTTTTTTTTTTACCCAAACGTCAAGATTGAACCTTATTGTTCATTCCTGAAATGCTCTTGGAATGGAAATCAGCATAGAAGTTCAACAAACTACCACAACTTGACAAACCTTGGCTGAACTAGGTGTCTGTGATCACTGTACTTATCAATCAATAAGAAGTAAAATCTGTTCAATGTCTGGACTAATCATTACAATGTCTTGAACATGATAATCATGTCATTTCTGTGCAATTCTCATACAAAATTCAAAATTAGGTTTTGTATGTGTTGTAATATTACAACTTTTGAGTTGACAGGGAGTGAATTTCAGTGCTAGGTCTTTTAAAGGTGGACTGAATTTTTATAATATGTTCATCTCAAGTGCAGAGATGGTACAAAAAACAACAACAAAAACCACTAAAAGAAGCAACACAAAGAGGACGTCAATGAGCACAACTTCCTTCTTCACCAAATGGAAACAAAAATGGAGTGGTGTTAGATTTTAGTGTTTGGGGATGTTTTTGGCTAAAGACTGAGTCATTTCTCCTGCTAACGTTGGTTAGCTTGTTTGTTTTGGTTGTATTTACCCATCATGCACTACTCTGTAGTCCACTTCCTGCTTTTGGAGCAGTTTCCGGTCTGCTTGGCATTCACATATGCATTCAAACCGAACTAGAGTTCACTTCAGCCAAACCCAAACCGAGGTTTATACTACAGTTTGATTACACATTCACACTTTAACTAAATGGGCCTTTTTTTTAACAGATAAGTTACTATTGTCCAATGTTTGTTGAAGTTCAGATTCTTGCAGTATAGTATTAACATTTTGGGCAAAATGTTGAATTGGCTCAGGAAGACCAGGCTGAGATGTAACACCTTACCTAAACATCCAGTGTCAGAAAGCCCCAGATCTGGATGACGCTCCAATATCTAGCAGCTTTCATTTGTCGTGATCTTTGAGGCTTGTTGCAGTTGCACATGTTTAGAACCAACAGATATGAAACATACAGGACGGTATTTCAAACATTGTTGGGTGCAAGATGTTTTCCCTTTTATTTGACTGAAGCTGAACATTAGCTCCACATGGTTTGTTGGCAAACGCCTCACTGAGCAAATGGATAATTAACATCTTATTGCATGTTCATCACAGCTGTTTCTCTACACAGTCTGTTTGCTAAAGAGAAACAGTTTAATTGTTCTGATTGCTCATGATGAAGGTAATCTTTTAGTCTTTAGTGTGACGTCACATCTCGCCTCGTGCGAGTTGGGGGCGCAGCTCTGTGGACGGCTCTCTTTGGTTTCGGCTTGTTGGACTGGAAACCAGTTTGGTTTTTCTTCTAATTTGCTCATGGAGTTAGCCAGGCAGTCGGAGCCCAGGGAGGGCGACGGCTGGCCACCATCAGAGGTCTGTCAACCAGCAGCTGGGCTCGTCCATCTGCCCAACCCCGAGCAGCAACACAGCACCAGCCAAGCTAACTGGAGCCATGAAGAGCTTCTCCAGTTGTTTACATGATGCATTAATGACTTATAAAAAGAAGGTGATCCAGTGATTTTATGCTGGAATTTGAAGATAAGATATTGATTGATGCGTTTCATCCATTTCCTGTCCTTTCCTACAGTCTTTTTCTAAAGGCTGTCCACTGTGGACACAGTTTTCATCATATTACTTGTAGGTGTGCCAATTAATTTATAGTCTCATTACTATCAGCTGACAGAATTCAAAGCAACAAAAATAAATTTTGTGAATTAATTTTATTGACTGAAACCATAAATAGAAATAGAATTTATACTGGGACAGCAGACATTTTTGTCCCAGTATTCAGTTTCAGTTTAATGGAAGCCAAACGTAAACATTTATGTAAAATTCAATTAAAAATTCTGAAGACAAGGGAACCGGCAGCTTTATATTTAATGCTTTTCGAAATCCAGAATACAGTTCAACCACTCTCTTCACAGGAGAACATTCAGGATTAAAAGCATGTTAGCTTAGCAACATTAGCTAGCATAGCAACATTAGCTAGCATAGCAACATTAGCTAGCATAGCAGCATTAGCTTTACATTCTTCTGTGTTTTTCCTCTCACCTCATCAGGATGTCAGAAACTTTCTGAATTTCGATCTGAAATGTTGGTGCTCTGTAGGAACAGTCAACTGGTTTATTACATTATTACCCTGACATTAGGCCATCAAACACACCAGGGGGCGCTACATACATCATAGCTGCGTTCACTTGGTTCAGATTGAATGTTTTACTTTCCACAATGTGATAAAATGCATTTTTTAAAAGTTTTTGTTTCTGTAATTTATCTACAGCACCATGTCGAGTTTTGAGCCCTTTTTTTATGCATGGATCATAATAAAACTGCTGCAAAAGTCTGAGATTTGAGTCGAGGAGAAAATTTAAATCTGGTTTTAAAAAGTGACATGGCCCATAGAGGAAGTAACGTAATTTTCTACATAGAAATGAATTTAATCTCAGGTACTGTACAGGAAGTGTTGTGTAAACGGTCCTGCAGCTCTGGTGTTTTTCCTGCTTTATGTTCTCTCACCCATGTGAATGTAATCCCTCGAGATACATGCTTTTTTTTATTCTCTCAACATGATTATGATTCAGCAGCTCTGCCTGCCTTATTTGCATATTTATAATTTGATGACTCTACTTTCACGAGCTGGCAGGGCAGGAAATGTGTCTCTCCCTCTCAAAACAGACGTCTGCAGAGTTTCATGTAGGAGGAGCGACATTTCCAGATACTCAAACTATCCACTACCTCACATCCTTTCTCTGTGCTGTAACCCCAGTTAATAAGATTTTAGTCAATAAGATTTTTACTGAAAAGTTGAAATAATTCAGTTCATGCATTTATTTCTCAGTAATTTATAACTCAAGATGTGATCATATTAATGATTCTGGCTTAATAAAACCCAAAACTTGTCTTTCTGAAAATGTGAAAATCAGATGAATAAAATCTTGAACCAGAGTCTGGAGGCTCTAATCGCCATGGTAACACCAGCAAACAGGCCTGACCAAAACCTCACCAAGCAGCGGTGTCCAAAGTGCGGTCCAGGGGCCATTTGAGGCCCTTGAATTGATTTCATGCAGGTCGTAAGACAAAATTATGTTCCACAAATTAAAATCCTCTTGCATAGATGTTACAGACAACAGAACCAACAACCCAGATAAGCTGAAAGCGGCAAATAAAAAGCAGAACTTCAACTTGATGTCCTCCATGCTACACCGCATTAATGCATTAAGTCATGGTAATATTTTTTTTTCAAGTATAAGTCGGAATCCAAAAATTATTTAAAAGGTAAAAAAATTAAATCCAATTACAGAAATGCAAAAACTTCTCAATGATATTCTAATTTGGAGACACACATATGTTTAATTACATTAATTCTCAAAGCTCTCCCAAATTAACCAAATTAGTGTTAATCCACAGTAATTAATTACTCTTATCAAATAATGAATGATTTCTTTAAAAAATAAATAAATAAAAGATTCCAGTGGAATATTTTAGTTCCTGCTTTTAAATCGCCTTAATGTGAATTTTTCGAGTTGAACTTTTCGGTCTTTTGTTGTTTCCGGCTATAGAGCGACTCTGTGCATGAGTTCCAGAAATCAAGAGCCAAAAGGAGTAAATCAACAGTAAGCCAGAGATTCTCTGTCATCTAATCAGACCCCAAGCGGGGAAATTTGTTTGAGGATCTCAATTAGCATTCGGGCCTTAGCGGGTCTCCACAGCTCCCAGGTTCCCCCTCTCTGCGGCGCCGCAGCCTGCGGTTGGCTCCTCATTTAAAAGTCTGAGCAGCCGTATCTGGATCAGTCACATGGGGAGCCATAATTTATCTTCTCTTTATTTTAAAAGTGTCGAACAGTAAAAATTAGAAGCATTTAACTTTTTTTTTTTCTTCTTCTTCTTTTTGCTGTGCCGCTGCGGCTCCCGACTCCATCGAGGAACAGGAAGTTGTTGCTGCAGAGTCCCTGGTGAGCGCAGCCGCTCTGCAGACGGAGGGAAATAAAACTCCGCCAGAGATCCAGCATGTAGGAGCCTTAATTAAGCCAGGCTCCTCTGATTGCGAGTCTTTTTTTCCAAGGCTCCGCTCCGTACTAGATGTGTGTGAGGTCTTCGCTGTGTGGGGGCTAGCCTAATGGCGGCCGATACACGTGTTAATAAAAAAAAAACAAAAAAAAAAAAACACCAGCTTGTTTATTCAGTCCCGTTCTCTCATCTTCCTCATCCGTCCTGTCAGCTCGGCGTCTGCTTCATGACTTCCCTGACTCGGATGACTCTGCTGAATTGGTGCCGGTGTAGCATCGATATGCGCATGCTCATTACCACAGGGTAGGACGGATTTCTGGGTAGCACAGATAAACAGAACACCTGTTCACTTCCCCGACTTCACCCTCCCTGCTGTTTTTCCCAGTTTTTGTTGGGCAGGTCAGCAGCGATGGCTCCACACCAGGTTTATAGTTCACTACGGCGTCAGGCGGCAAAGAACAATTATTATAGGAATCAATTAATCGGTTATTCTGATGATTAATTGATTTTTTTTAAATTGGCACATTCTGCAGATTAATCGTTACTTTGCGTGCACAAACTCAAAAAAAAATACTGAAGTTTAAAAGATGTAAATTTGTTGTATGTACATCGTTTAGTATATTTCTGTTTTATTAAGAAAATGTTTAATTGAAAAACTTAAAAATTTGCAGAATATGTCAATATGTTTGTCTGATTAATCAATTACCAAAAATAATCATTAAAGAAAATTTATATTGTATTGCTTAAATTGCGTTAAAAGCATTGCTTTAGTGAACACTTGATCATTTGTAGCAAAGGATTTGTAGCAGGTAAAAAAAACTATCAGCATGTGAAATAAGCTTTTCTGCTGGACTTACTTACTGACTAGAAAAGCTGCTTGATAAATCTTTTACAGAACTGGAACCAGGTGAAGCTAAAACGGCCACATGAAGAGTTTTGGGTAGGACAGATTTCAAAACCATAATTTTTGTATTTTTTTTTTTTTTTTGTACAGTTTGGCTTAATTACTGCTCTGAGTGTTGTTCTTTCAGCAGAATGGCTTTTTTGAGTCTGTATACTCCCGTTATTGATCAGTTGGTGATTATTTTAATGAACGATACCTGGAGCCTCTGCTGTGGTGGGTCACCTAAACTTTAATCCGTCATCAGCTCCAGATTAGAAAACAACGGCTCCTCTGTCTGCGCTCGCTGGCTGTTCATATTGGCTCCCGTCTGTCTGGGTAAATTATTTTAATCAATCAAACGAGCTCATTTAGAGAAGTGAGTGAGATTCAGATAAAGCCCAACCCTCCCACTGCTTAAGGACGATGCTTAACCAATAAGGAGGGTCACCCAGGCAGATGAAGAACAACAGCACAGCTCTCCAGGGAGGCGGGGTTCAGCCCATATTTTTATGAAGCAATCACTTTTAAAAAGTGAGTTCAGAGTCACTCGGTCCCCGGGGAAATTCATTAGATCGGCTGCAGTCTGTCTAATGAGAGCGACTTAAAGAGAAAACCTGCTGCACGCTTCAAAACGCACTACAAACAATAAATAGCTCTCGCATTTCCATGGCGCTCTGCATTATTTTTATTTGGCTCATATCTGACTAAGAATAGATGACAGAGCTTTCCAGAGTTTGTGGAAGAAAACTGCAGGAAACCCCCACCCCCTCCAAAAAAAAAAAGAACCCATAGCATGGTTTGCTGTGAGGCGGGAGCAGAAGATGAATAATAAATGCTGGGCTTTGTTTCCGCTTCGGATCAGAAGTAAAGTTGTTTTCTCACTGATCTGCTCTGAAACTCGACAAGATAGACGCTCTTAACCCAACTTAGCCAAACAACATTTAATATTCTTCGTCTTACTTTCTTCCTCTGGGGTTTCGAAAGTTGAGACTCATCTCTGGATGTCGGTTTTGCTCAACACACGCCCGGCTAACATCGGGAGACGTCGACGTTTTCCGGCCGCACTCGGGAAATTTCTCCTGGAAAGCAAATATAACTTGCTTAGCTACCAACGACCTTTAATCAGATTTACTACATCCGATGGTAGAGGTGAGCGAACGGATGTCGCTTCAACAAAGGTTTATCCTGATTCTGTTGCAGGGTATTGCAGGGTTTTTTTTTTTTCGTTGTTGTTTTTCATGTATTTTTAAGTGAACTTGTACAGGATGTTTGGCCCACTAATGGTCAGTTCAACAGGTATTTCTAGTTTTGACGTCTTATGCAACATGCGAGCAACCTTTCGGAGCCAGAGCAGTCAGCATGAAGGTATCTGAGCAACTAAAGCGTTCCCAGCTCTTATGAAAGCCTGACAGAGACAGAAAAGCCTGCAGCGTGGCTCCATCCTCATGCATCCTGCTGCCTCTTTGATCTCTGCATGCGTCATGTTTTGCATGCAAGTATAATCTCTGTCAGAGTTGCATAAGAGCGACACACACACACACACAAAAAAGATGCTCCGCATCGAAGACACGCTGTATTATTCTGGCCTGTTTTATCCTCCAAAACGTGGTGACACGCGTTCATTTTGGGGCGATTTTATTTCAGGTCTCTATAATATTACGGGGAGGTATTTACATAATCTGAAAGTTATGTAATCTCAGTGCCTCATTTTCTGCTTATGTCTGCATTAGGATGATTTGATATCAAAGTGCCTTGAAGCCAAATTTCCCACTCTGACTGAAATTAGTGGCAGCTGCCGGCCCGCTGCTGAAGCTGGTTATTGATCCTGTGAAACAGGGTTTCGTGTCTCAGCAGCAGGTAACGAGCAGGTGATGAAATAAATTAGCAGGAGGCAACAGAAAATGAGAGTATCTGCAGATTGTTGTGTTGCTCTGAGGAAAGAGCGACTGTAAAGATAGCTGTCAGCGTGAAGCTGTCAGAGCTGTGAAAGGAGACGGCAGGTACTGAGAGCGCCGAAGGAGGCCGGGGGGGGGTGGAGGGAGGAGCTGGCAGTAAGAGTTCAAGTATTTATGGATATATAAAGATGTGATGGGCAATAAAGTGTTGACCTGTCGCACCGAGGTGAGCCGTGAAACGGCGAGAGGTCGGAGTGATTTCCTGAAGCTGAATGAGTCTGCTGGAGGAAGAAGTGCTGCTCGGCCGTAGAGTGCTTCATGGGATGTTCCTGATGGGGGCGCCGTTAGTTCAGTGACCTCTGCTCCCCTGCCTGCTTCTTCTTCTCTCCTCATGGACGGATTACTGCTCCGTCTGGAATCTCCGGCGCTGATGTTGAACTGATTCAGGATCTAATGTGGGCTGAGGAAGGCACCAGTACTGTAGCAGGTCCCACAGCATCATCCCTCCACCACCAAGCTGGACAATTTATGATTCTCCAAACATCCAGTTTAATATTATTGGACTCAGTAAAATATTCAAACCCATTTCCTCTTCTTAAATTAAAGTTCTTCCACAGTAATTGATAAAAAAAATGTTTTGATCATTGAATTGTTGATTGGCAGTTAACCGTGTCATCAATGACTCCAGTCTCAGATTGAAAGTGGTGCTTGAGTCGTTTTTGTTCCAGGAGTGTGTTTGCATGTGCCGCCTTCGCTCATCTGGTGACATAAACTCACGGGCCAAACGGCGAATCCAATGGAATCACTTTGGATGTCACTGGCAGTACCTGGTAAGTCCGGATGGCACCAACCCTAAGAAGGTTCAGAAAAAACCCGGGGAGGAACTGAGCAGGATCTGCAGCTGAAGGGGGCTATGGTTTCTCCACATGTTGTTCCAAAACAAATTAATGAAATCCTTTTTCAGCTTCTGATTTTACTGATGTTTGTTTAATCTCTGGTCTTTTCCAGCCACTGTAGGCCATCGTCGCGGAGAAACTCCAGATTTATCAGCTTCAGAGATCATTAAAGTAGCGGCTCAGCGGGGTTCAAGTTCATTCACCTCCAGCGCTGTAAGATGACCAGAGTTGGGATTCATCTGCTGTAGGACTTGTGTCGGTCAGAAGACGTGTTGCTGCTCAGCAACAACCTGTACTTTAACTTAACCTCTGGAGACAATATTTCAGCCAGAATGCCTGGAGTTTCCGCCACAGGCTCTGACTCCAGATTGGACTTGAAGTAGCTGCGGGCAAGAGGTTTTTGAATTCTCTTTCTGTTGCTCGGTTTGAGAAGGTTAGGAGAGATGAAGGCGAGAAAGACGCCTTTGTGAAGCCAATAGGATTTATCATGTGTTCTCTGCTCATAACCGAGAGGATTTCTCCAATCCCTAGACGAATCTTTTTTTCTCCTCTGTACCCACAGCTGTCATGCAGAATATCTTATCACATCGGTGGAGATGTGCGTGGGCCAGTCTGTCACCGCGCTGCCTGAATGCTGGCCTGTAGCTCTGTGCGTGTTTATGTGTGTGTGTGTGTGTGTGTATGCATGTGTGAACATGAGAAATGTGGCTCGTGGTTAAAAGGGCAGTGGGATAATCACTCTGGCACCTGCTCAGACTTGTGCGCGCCGCTAAACGTCCCGCTACTCGCAAAGTCAAATACAAGACGAGCCTAATGGCTCCCGAAGCTCGTCTTTGGAAATGGCGATGTTAACTACAACTCTCTTAACACTGAAGCACTTTGTAGATCAAATATAATACGTATTCCTGTGGTTTGTGGCTCCCATTAAATGTGTCAGCTTGAACCCGGCAGTGTTTAAGGAGGAAAGTCCCTGCTGACTCTCCATCTCCACTCGTCTCAAAAATAGAGCTTTCACCCATTTTCCAGAACGTGGACGGATCCGCTCCCTTTATTAGTGTTGGTCGGACTTTTCCAAGCGAGGATATGATCGTTGTACTTAACCATAAAGTTTTTTGTTTTTTTTCTGTCACTTTTGGAGTACTGAAATCAGTTTAAACTTGAACCTAATATCTAGTTCCATTCTCAGCAGAGTTGTTAAATCCAGAAACATTGAAGATTTTTTAAGCCTGAATAGGTGTGTCGACTTTGACTAGGACTTAGTTTGGGAGGGGGAAAAAAACTACTTTAACAAAGGGGCAAGCACTTTCCCTTATAAGGTTGATTTTGTTTGGATATCTGCAGGGATTTTTTTTTTATTTTTTATTAAATCAAATCATCATCAACCTGCTCTGAGCTGTTACTCCTGTTATCTTTGTCTAAACCGTGTGGCAGAAAAGCAAAAACTGAAGAAATAAGAAAACGTTCTTACTGCTGCGTACAAATCAGAGGGCAAGTGTTTAATCTACCAGTGATGTTTTATCCACTTGTAATCAGTGTCTATTGTTATTTGGCCAGTCCAGTTTTTAAAAGAAACTCCTTAAAATCCTTTAAATACAAAGAACCGGTTCTGTGATGTTTTTAGCCATTTTTTGAGGGACTGGCTTTAATTATAGAGCGCCTGTGGATTGTGTTGGGGGTTTTTTAGCTGCCATTAGCTACGCTGCTGCACAATATGTTCATACCACGCTGCCACAATTTCCCTTCAGGGCACTGTTAGCAAATTCATAGTCACACATCTCTCAATTTTTAATGTATGAATAGAAAACATGGAAAGTATCAACTTGTTTTGTGGCAGTGCTTTTTATGTGAGCTTATTGTCAGCCAGAGTGTCATTTTCTCAGAGAATTAGATTTTTAACCACATCCTGTTCAAATAAATCAGCTCCATCACTGTTATGCCTCCGATGGATGTTGAAGATATTAGATATATTGTTTCAGTAATAGAAAATGATTTATTCTGAATACATTAGCGAACAACGGCTCCGTCCTCACGTGGACGCGCAGCAGTGAGAAGCTTGTTGAGGGTATCTGGAGGTTCTTAGAAGTTTAGTTCAAGGTGTTATTGGGTACATAACAGTAAACAGATGTGTTTACACTCAGGCTCGTACGAGTTGCTCAAGGTGTTAATTAAAACTGCATATATAATTTCTTCAATGCAGAAACAAATGACCTGAGATTGCTCATACTCACACTTTCTGCTCATGAGTTTTACTTGTTAGAGATTTAAGATGTCAACGATTTCCTTGGTTAATAACTTACATCAGTCCAGGGATTCAAACTTTGTTCAGATATTAAATTCCTCGGCTGCTTTAGTCAGAAAAAAATTATTTTGACTTGCTTTAAAACTGTTGCACAGCAGTGATTATTTTTGTATAATTTATTTCCAGATGACTTTAAAAGCACTTGGTTAAAGTCATCATGGGTTCCCATCTTTTGATAATGCCAGGATGTTATTTTCTTCATTACTGTCAGAACGCAGCATTATCCCAAACGTTCTATCGTTTTAGCAGCTAGCTTTGCTGCATCGCTAACACTAGCTTATGTAAGGAACATAGATTCAGCTTCAGTTGTAGTATTTTTATTGTCATCATCACAACAAAAACTATAAATAAATAAAACACCTCTAGAATTGTACTAGATTTATACATTTCTGTAATCAGCTAGATGCTAATATTAGATTTTACTAGCTATTGCTATAACAATTAGAGCATCAGTTCCACCTGTTATGTTTTTCCATTTATCTTTGTGACAGAAAAAAACAAATTAATAAGATAAATAATTTCTTTAAGCATTTTTTAACTACTAGATTTCTAAAGTCCTGTAGCAGCTAACAGTGCTGCAGCGCTGACATTAGCTTAGTCTAGCTAATGACATTTATTTCAGCTGGTGTCTCAGCTTCCCGTGTCACAGAAAATATCAACCTGATCACAAACAATCTCAGCATTTAAGTTAACAGCACACCTGAATTTAATTTTTATATTTGCCAGATTTTACATATTAGCTTGTCATGCTAGGTGGAGATTGACTTTCAGTTGTTGTGCATCTATCTATCTATCTATCTATCTATCTATCTATCTATCTATCTATCTATCTATCTATCTATCTATCTATCTATCTATCTATCTATCTCCATTAGAATATTCAAAGTAGTGAAAAGAAAATAATGCTACTGATTTTCTTTATTGCAGAATTTAAATGTTATTTGTGTCTTAGTGCAAATAATTAAATTAATACTTTTTGTTATGTTTGTTGATAAACTGATTTTGATGTCTTTTTATTCTACGTAAGATGAAACTGGATTGTACGTCATTGGATTTTATTGTAGTTAGATCAGATTGTATTAGTGATTTGAGCTTCTATGCCATGAATTGAATTACATTTGTTTTTTGTGAAACACTTGAAAATATGAACACTGAAAACACATTTCTGATTGCTACAGCCATTGTTCAGCCAGCTGACCAGTAGTGCACAGGAAGAGGTGGGGGAGGGGCAGAGCGCTGCAACCCCATGCTGCATAGATTTTCAAAATAAAAAAGCACCTTTTAGATATTTCCTGCCTGAGAAACGATCTGAATCTGCTCAGAATGTCAGGAATCCGTCGTCTCAGATCGTATCTCATTTGCCAAATTTGCTGCTTTACTTTTAATAGCGAAGCTCGGAGCTGTGCTGGGATCTCATTTATTAGGATTCAGCCCACTTCCTGACATGCTGTGTAGGCATAGATAAGAGTGCTGGGAACGTGGTCTGAGTTAAATAAATAAACAGATCATGCACCAAATAATTAACCTCTCAGGGTCTTTGACATGCTCTGAAAACGGGGGAGCGCAGGAGAGCCTGGCGCGCGCCGCGTCCCTTTCTTCACAAGCTGCTCTCTGTGCGGCTCTGTGGTGAAATCACTTCGCAGGGCTTTTGTAAAGCTTCTTCTTCTCCACGTGATTTGAGAATTAGGTTTCCACAGGCTAATTACCGAAAAGGTGTAAAAGCAACAAACACTCAGCTGAAAATCAGCACAGCGTTCAGTAATTTTGTTATCTTAAATAGTTCGGCATTTTGTGTGCCTGGATCTTTTATCTGCACCATAAGTAATATCACAGAAGGACATTTTGATTGTGTCTAAATTTGAAAGTGTAAATCCTCCTGAACCGTCTTTTGTTCTCACACTAGAAATTAATCCGTTTTAAGCATGTTTTTAAAATTCATTTTCTTAATTTTCTTCGTGCAGCGGTTAGTCCCCCGCGACCCTGAGAGGATTACGCAACGGTTGGACGGATGAGGTTGCTTAGCCCTCACTGGAGACAAAAGTTGGTTAAAATCCAGGTTAAGTAGATTTTCATTATTCTCCGATGATTACAAGCAACGTAGAGATTCTCCAGAGAGGAAAGAGGAAAATCCTCAACACGTTTTGTTCTGCTCTGGGTTTTGCTCAAGATGCCTCCACTAAGCACATCCAACTGGGAGAAGACCTGGAGGTAGACTAACTAGCATCACCACTGCTAATCCACCTCATTCGCTTTTGCCGCTCCTCTTTAAATCTCTGTCAGGCCAGGAAGATGTTGGAGTAGGGGATGTGAGCTAAGATGGATGGAGCTCCGTTATTGTCTCTCTGCTCTGCATCCATCAAGCCTTCAGTTCATCACCTCTGGTTGGGGTCGGAGTTCAGGTGTCATTTCAGCTTTTGAGATCCTAATCAGCTGTAAACAAACAAAAAAAAAAAAACACATTGTTGCGATGGTGACGCACCAACACTGTTCAAAAGTAAGAGATGTTTTTGTCTTTATTGTCTGTCATCATTTATTTAGGTCACTGAATACATTTTAACATTCGAATAGGAATAAGTAAATTGCCGTCTATCCAGACAGGAAAAAAAGTATTGTATTTTTTTATTTTATTTTTTTTAAAGGAGAGACACTCAGCAGAGTCTTTGTCCACTGTGATCACCATAATGGAGCTGCTGTGACGCCTGAAAACTCTCCACCCCTGAAACCGGATTGTAGAAAACGTGAGGTTATGGATGTGAATTTAAACTGTGATTTTTTTTTCCACTTGTTGACTCTGTGCCTAAAGAAAACTTAAGAAATTAAAACCTTTTCTCATGTTGTGATGTGAGAAGATGTCAGGATTCATTCACTTCATGGGATCTATCTTAGAAATGAAACCAGTGTTTTCAGTTGTTTTATACTGGGGGGAAAAAACAAAAAGCTTTTTGACACAGGTTAGACACCATTTTAAGAAAAGTGACTTCAGCTGTAGAAATAGTGAAACTAGATAAAAGACAAGGTCCAGATTAGAGACTTTAACTCCAGAGAGGGAAGCGGCTGATGATCCATGGTGCTGCTTTTCAGTTTCATAGCAACATTAGCTGCAGAAATGCAAACATGCATTTATATGAAGACGTCATGATCCATAATGAAACACCAGTCAGCTGCGATAGAAATGAGTACATAGCTTCTGTTTATGTCTCCACACTTCCAGCGATATTAATGTGCAGAAGATGAATTATTTATCAGTTTAGCAGGTTTTCTTTTCAGGAGTTGACTGAACTGAGTGGGACCTCGTGTCACTGATCTATATGAAGACATCAGCTGAATATGTATGGAGTTGAGCCGAGGAGCTGCTGAGACCTGAACAGCTTTCACTCCTTTGGTTTTGCTGCAGTTTGCAAACCTGTCACTGATATTGGTTTTATTTTTTACATGTTGCTTTTTATATTCTGTGACGGATGGCTTTATACCTTCAGCCCAGACTGATGTGTATCAATGGATTCCTGAATTTCTTTAAATCAGGACAATGAGTGTTGCTTTTCTATGTAAGTAATTTCTTCATTTCCTGCCAACCACACATACAATTTGGAGGCGTAAACGCAGGGAGTGCAGGGCGCAGTGATGTCAGTGTGCGGGATTCTGATTTTTACTTTCCATTTCGAATCCAAAACTCCACTTGTTGAATTACTTGGTTTCCCTTTTAGACTGTGAGAAAACAGATTTTTCCAGTTTTTTTCATTGTAAAAATCAGATGATGAGGCAGTTCTGCCTCAGGTTACTCATCTTACTGAGTTCAGTCTGGAAATAAAGCGCTCCAGGTTACTGCTCCAAGCTTTTCTTGCCCAAATAAAATCCAATTTCAAATGAACTCCAGGATATCCCACTTAATCTAACAGGAGAGATTGCACAGGTCGGTTGTAGTGTAGAAGTAACACCAAGAAGAGCGACTCTTCCCGCTCATCTCACAGCTCAATACATGCGATCCTGAGTACATGTGCAGAGCTGCAGCGGCTCAGTGTGCAGGATGTTTACCTCTCTGCAGCTGGGTAGTTATTGTTTAGCAGCAGCCTGGTTGGGAGGTAATTATCCTGCAAGATTGAGTCTAAAGATTTCTTCTTAAGCAGGTGATTTTAAATAAAATGGTGTAACAGCTGATGCTTCTGGCTTTTAGTTCATGCAGAGGAAACTGTAGTAACCCTGAAGTTTCCATTTGTTAAATACCTGCGCACACTTAACAAGTCTGCAATTAAAAGCCATCTTGGAGAGCTTGATGAAGTGTTGCACCTGTCTCATTAACGGAAAACATGATCCCAGCAAGAGAGCCGTCAGTTAAAACAATGGGAGCGACTCCACAACTCCTTCAAGAAGGGAAATCAACCCAGAGAGTGGGAGGAGAGGCTTTTAGTTTCCCTTCAGCTGGCTCTGAAACCTGGAGCAAATCCAACCAAGAAGACTGCAAAGGGACACCAAGATGGAGACGGAAAACAGAAACTGCAAAGCAAAACACCTTGAAAGAACAAAGCAGTTGTAGTGAAATGTAAGAAAAGATCAGAGAGAAAAGAAGCCAAATCAGAACAATCATAAAAACCCGAACAGGAGAAAATGAGGTTCTAGTGAGCTGGAGGGAAGTGATGGGCGAAACTGAAATTCAGAGATTAGTTCTGAATGATGCTGAAACATTGTTCCATTACTGTAGTCAGGGATGATCTGGACATTTTCTCATTCTCTCCATCCCTGTGTTGTTCTATAAACGGCATCGTCGGCATTTTTCTTTCCAAATTTCCACTTTTACCATCTCTGTCAGATGGTAAAAGGTTGAGCCTTCAGAACCAGCATGTTTGATGACACCAGACATTTTTTCTATAGGAAGTTTTCTAATAGTGTTGATGTGAAACCAGAACCAGGTCCACACAGCAGGAAAACGCGACTCATATCTGACTTTATTGCAGCAGTCCGAGCGGCACAGTTCCAATCCTGCAAAAAATAATTAAAAAAAAAATTCCACTTCCATATGCAGAACTAAATCAGACATTTATCTGATTTTCAAAATGTCTGAACATTTGTGTTGCATTTTATCCAACTTTTGTCATTAAGGTGAGACATGCATCCTAATTCAGCAGCATAAGAAGCCAGATAGTAAATCTGGACGTAGACAATGGATGATAATGATGAAGTGATGAAAACAGTCCGAGTCAGTGAACGCATAATATTTAGTTTATCAGCTGGTTATGATCCAGTTCTGACCAGTAAAGATGGCGGCGGCCATCTTTACAGGCACACATTCAAATAATGTGCACACATATTTGAATGTGTACACATTGAAATATTAATAGTAGCCTAGGATCCTCCAAACTGATCTGTTTGGCACATCCCTTGGTGAAATGTCCCACATCATAACACCCTCACCACTGTGCTTCAGTGGTTTGAATTCAGCATTTGGATGATGTTTTCAATTTAGCAGCACACGTCTGTTTTCATTACTCTACTGGTACATTTTTTCCGTGCAGGAACGCCGCGATGGATCTCATTAGAGATGCCGGACTGCTGTGGCTGAGAAGAGAAATATACATGCAGAACATGGTGATTCTGAGAATGGTGCGAGTAAGACATCACGCCTCCAGCTGCTGCTGCTCGCAGTTTCATTGAGAAGAAGCCGAGACGTAATTAAATCCCTGACCCAGATTCGCTGCTCCGATCGCGCCTCCGTTCACGTCCCGATCTGCGCATGTGTGCACATTCAAATATTAATGTGTTCAATCAGTCAACACGAGGCGCCGCTGAAAACGCCACCCTGGCATAAAGCAGAAGGTAAACAAGTTAATAGAAAGCCTTGTGGATCTGCAGCTATGCTGAGTCGTAATAATGTTTGTTTACTGCCGAGTCGCTGCTCAGATTAGTTATTCTAGCAATCCTGTGAATGCAGGAGCGATTAAACATTAATGGCTGAATGTGTGTTTTCCTGCTTCGTCTTCGGGAATCCTCGCCACTCTGTCCTGTGTTGTCCGAACGAATACCGTCTTCCTGTAGAATCTGAAACCCCAGCTTCTGCTGAACGTCCTGATTGGTGCAGAGCCCTCCAGGTTTCCAGCATAACCCCGTCAGTCGGGGGAGCGGTGTAATTCCTGGTATTTACAGGAGTCTTGTGTTTTCCTCCACGGTTGGCTTCCACACGCAGCCCAGGGGAGCGCCGCTGACGGCTCCATTTTCACTCGGTTCCCTCTGCCTGCTTCTTCTTAAACACTTTGATTAGCAAAGACAACGCCGGCGTTCTCGCGGGACCTTGAACCTCTGGAACAAGGGCGCGTTGGTTCCTCTTCATGCTTCCTTTGGCTCATTTACGGATCAGAGAGCAACTCAAGCAGCTCGCATCGACTTCGCTAAACAGTCTCTTTATTTTTGATTTCGGAATGTCAAAAAGGTGAAAGGAAAAAGCGAATAAAATGTTTTCAGTGCTGACGGCAAGCCATTGAGAGTTCAGCATCACCGAACTTTATCTCCTCTTTCAAGTTGCCAATACTGATCTCTATCAAAAGCTTATCAACTTCATGCAGATCCATTTTGGCTGCATTGGCTACGGGGTAGTAAGGACCTTGGTCAATTCCCCTTAAAGCTAAAGGTTTGGTCAGAGCCAGATGCTTAATGTTGTCAGAGATATGCAAATGAGCAGCTGGCTGGGTAGAGCTCAGACTGAGTGGAGGTCAAACAGAAGGGTTAGGTTTCTGTTCTGCTGCTGCAACACTGAGACCCGATTCCCAGCTAGCATCAGCACCGACCTGACAGACACAACTGTCCATTCCTATCTGTCGTTATAAGAGGAAGACGATTCATTCCTCAGGTCGGACTGCAACCTGTCTCCTTCAGAAACACATAAAGACAGTTAAAAAGTCGGCCTTCCATCAGGTGAAGAACGCTTCCGGGATTACAGGACTAACATCCCAGCAAGATCTAGAGAAACTCATCCATGCTCTTCTCTTTAGTCTCATTGATTACTGCAGCGGTGTCTTCTTCCTCATTTAACTTCGTCCAAAAGTGTCTCATTTTATTAGGTTTCCCCTCGTTCACAGAGAACAGATACTGTTTTGTTGGATATTTGACGGTAAATGTGACTTTTTGTTTTTTGCCACATCGATCAGCAACTAATGTGGCATCAAGTCCTGTTAGCATCACTGAAACCCAACGCTTCAACTAATTTTGTGAAAAAAAATTACAATAAACTCACAATTATGTAAAAGTACAGCAGTCTGTTGATTTAGTATGAATTTCAGTAAAAAACTGCCATAACTGACAAAGACTGAACAACTCTTTGATTATTGTTGCCTTTGATCAATAATAAATGAAAATATATTCTGGCTTGTATTGCAACTTTTCATTACTTCTCTTTATTTTTGCCATTTCAATTTAATGTTAAGTCTTTTATCATGTAAAACCCTTTAAATCTGCCTTGCTGCTGAAATGTGTTAAAGAAACAACCCTGGCTGCTTGTTCAGCACAGTCTTATTGAGGCAGCATGTATTTGGATATCTCAATGGGTGACAATCTAAAAGTCTAAAGTTCAGAGCAACAGTAGTTTTTCAGTGCATCCCAGGTGGCAGCGGCCCGCTCGTCTATCAAAAATTGCTTTTTCCAAATCCCAGACCCCACACACGATTTCCCACTGTCAGGCCAAATCCTGCACCTCCACCCTGACAAAGTGCAAATGGGAATGTACTGTAAGAGCTCCAGGCTCAACAGCTTTGTTACCAAGGAAACTTGACTGGAAGGTCTGCTCCCAGCTGTCCGCAGGGATGGGGAGCCTTACTGCACAATCCCAGCACTGACAGAGCTACAGAGGAAGATGGAAGATGGAAGGCAGCGGCGGCGGTGTGTTGACGCTCGTGTCCGATGGAGAAGCTCTTCATGGATGTGAACCGTTTACCCTCCTGACTCTCGCTGTTATCCAGATTCGTGTAATTTCACCAAAGCAGAAAGGTTCCAACTGTTCTGCACCCAAATTTCCTGTTTTAATAAATCCATGCTTTACTGTTAACATTGACAGTTATTAAAGGAATCTTATCTCCACATCAGGAATTCATTTTCTTGTTATTGGAGATATGGAGATGCTATCTTCTAAATCCTTAACGGCATCATCAAGGTTCTTTCTCATCCTGAGATAAGCATTTAATTATTGTGCTATCTGGAAGTATCCGGCCTTGTTTTGTGATCCTCGTGGCATTAGTGCTCCGTTACCTCTGGGCATCTTTACTTGACTTTGAAGAGGCGATCACATGATAGGAGTGTGACCACTGTCTTGTTATCTGTAATGATTGTGACCATGACATGAGGTTTGAGGAGAGATAACAGGCTTTTGGATTGCTTTGGGTGTTTTTAGAGTATTTCTGCTGGTTTTATTGTTGATCGGAGATGAGCTACAGTATAAACTCAGAAACGCGGAGCTGAATGTTCTGGGTTGGGATTGTTCTGTTTGGCTTTAGATATCCAAGGGGAATCTCAAACCTGTAACTTACTCCTGCTGTCTTGTGATTTATTTTTTTGGTAAATATTTTATTTTATAAAAGCAGCTTGGCAGAACAGAATGTTGCCTGAAAGCAAATAAAGTCCTGGTCAGAGATGAGGATTCTCCACATAAACTCTGGGAGGAAGGTATTATGAGGCACACTTGTAAGGTCAAAAACCAAGATGGCAGGAGTGGAGTGGCAAACAATGGAAGAAAAGGAGGACTAGGTGGATAATATGACTGCTATACAAATCGAAACGATACAGAAATATAGCACAGCTCTTTCCTGTATCTAAATGCCTGAAAATACATGCAGCTATCAGACAACATCTCCTGGGAGATGATAATACCGTTTCCTCCTACAACTGCAGACTTTTTGCCCTCCGTATTTAATATTGGTCATTATTGCTAAATAGTTAAATTTTAGCTTCATTTGTCCCCGGGACATGTGATGGAAAAAAATCCGTTTTCGTTCCTGAGTGCGTTGGTAAACTGTAAAGTGCCTTTTTTGTTGTCGTCTTCTCTTCTGAGCGGCCTTTCAGGCCGTGTTGGTTTCACTGTGGCTTCAACAACATCAACGCAACGTTGTATTAAAATACAACTAAATATTTCTCTTTTACTACTTTGTCATAAAGAATTAATTTCCCAATGAAGATAAAACAGGAAAGGCTGAATGAGCGGTTTTCTGGTTTGAACTGTACGTCGTCGAGTTTTTCCTCCATATTTTCCTCAGTACCACATTAGCCACGTCTCGGGCTCTAAACCAGCTCACTGACTGCTGCCTTGTCTTGTGCCTCTGATTCTGACATGGTTTTTAATGTCATTATGTGTGATGGAGCTGCCAGCCTGGCTCGCCGTGGCAGCGCCTCCTCTGCCTACACTCATTAGCAGTCCTGGGGGGAACACTCAGATTAAGGTAGCCTTAAGAGGAGCGCCTTCTCCCCACCCACTTTATGTCGAGCTCTAACCTTTTCAGATGAAACAAACAAATCATTGAGCTCAAGTGCTAACGGGGGACACGCGGCTGCCGCTCTGTTTACCGGCGTTGCTTAGCGAGGGCTGCTAGGTAATGGTCATGGGAAGGGACGACGGGGACGAGGTGGACATGACTGACGACGGGCACTTAGTGCTAACTTTGTTATCTGCAGCGAGAAATATTTCAGGCTGTCTCTGCTGGCCAGAGATGGAGGGAAAAGCAGGAAGGATTTCAGTTTCAGACTGCAGGTAAACAGATGATGCAGCTTCTGTAAGGCGACGGTTCTCCGGCTGCCGCTGTACGAGTCAGCAGAGGAAGTTAATCACCTGTTTTCAGGTGACAGAAGCCGCTTTTATTTACAGACAAGGAGACGGAGAGCAGAAGAACCGAGTCCATTCAAACCACCAAGTTCTACTGGTCACATCTGTGTAGCTGCTGCTCGTGTTTCTTCAGAGGTTTCCGGAGATACCTGGAGAACAAACATGGCGTGTCAGGTTTAACGTAAAATGACGAAACTGGGTTTAAAGTTTTGCTTTTATCCTGTCTTATTAGAACAAGATATTAGCGTTTCATAGAGCGTATCTTAAATATGTGAAAGAAAATGCAGCTTATGAAGCTGAAATCCTTTGGAGCGATGCTAGCTACGCTAGTTGACATGCTAACAGCTCCAGGAGTGGCATTTTTTCCCCTTGCCTCTGATTCTCTGAGCCAAAAAAAGTGTAGATGAGACTGGAGATATTAGCTTCTGTGTTAGCGCCAAGATGGTTTCCACTGTGTGTATTAATGTAGGATATTTGATGTTTGAACTAGGCCCAAACGACTCAGAGTGAGGCTCAGCTGTTCTCGTTGGGTTTCTGATGAAGCAGCTCCTCATCCTCGGCTTCACTCTGTGAGCCACCTTCCACTTCCACTTATGATCTCTATTTATAATTTAACGACAGTCATGTTTTCCCACAATAATAGCCCAAAGTAGACAATAAGCCTGCAGAAATGAAGCCTTAAAGGCGATCGCTTTAAACCTCATTGTGTTGTGTGCCGCGTCGCCGTTTTAAAAAGCCTTTAGAAAGCTAATCAAATCAAGGATTTGCACTGGGGGGGGGACAGAAAAGGCATCTGGAGAGGCAGCTTTGTTATGGAGGCCTTTGCACAGCTGGTCTCTAATCTAAAAATGAAACTTTACGTTTGAGCAGTTTGTTATCGTCTCCCTCTGTTGTGCACCAACGGTCTTATCTTTGCTCCAGATGAAACCGTTTTCTCCTGCCTTTAATATCAGTTATCTTGTGCATTCAGTCGCAAAGGAAAGCAAAAACAAAAAGAGGACGGCGCCGCTGAACGCGCTTCCCCCAGCAGATGCGCCAGTGAAAGGACGAGGATGCTGTTTGACTGCTGGCAGGCCACCGCCGCTGCCGCCGCATTTTAAGGGAAGAGAGCAGCGAGCCGAACTACAACAACATTTACACACATGTTGGATCACTAAACAAGTTCCCCGGTTTCAGAGTCTCAGTGAAAACAAACAGCAGTGAACAGAGGAGCAGGAAGGAGAAACCAACACCGCTGGCTCCTCCTGTCACAGATCCACGTGTTCTCAACTTGTTTTCCTGTTAAAGATTCAAAAAGTGCATTTAGTTTCTATCCACTGCTTATTGAATGAAGAGGTCAAACCACTGGAAGTTCACCCTGATGACGTCACAGCGTTTACCTGCTGATGACTGCGCATCAGTCGTTTTAAACAAATTTATTTCTTAATGATCCTTAACAGTAGCGTCCGATTTCAGCCGCACCTTTCAGAACCAGTAGTTCTGTTTGTTTCCTCCAGACCGAGCAGCTGGACAGGAAACGCCTCACACCCTTAACGCTTAAGACAGAATTAATATACTTTGTTTGGATGCTTGTGATACCTGGACATGCTGCAGATGAAACAGTTACTATAAATCTGCAGTTTTCAGACAATGATTTCGTCGAAGGGAAATAAATTGATCGTGGGGTCAGACCTGGTTGCTGAACTCATCCGACAACACGAAGTAGACCAAGACCCTAATGAGGCTACTAAAGCTGATGAAATCTTTAATGTTGTCTCAAGTAAAACAAAGCGGAGTGGGTCCCTGTCCTCCGTGTTAAAGGCTCATGACCAGTCAGCTGTTGATCCCTGACTAAATGAAATCCTCCTCTGACTGAATCTGACGGAGGGAGGAAATACTTTTTCACAGCTCTGTGCTCCGCATTGAATTATGCAAACTAAATCCCTCTGCACCTCCACCGCTCAGACTTGAGGACTCGGGTTTTAATGTATTCTAATATTGTCTTGTTGCTCGTATCTTTTTATCTGCAGCTGTTAATGCGAACTGAAGGCTCTGGCCTTGAGTTCAGATTTCCAGCTGCAAACTGACAGTCCAGTGAAGCAAACAAGCTGACGGGGGAAATTAGTGATTGCTCCTCTTAGTTAGCATATGTGTTAGCATATGTGCTTGTTTACTCATCTTTATTTATGAAAGGGTTTACCGTGGCATAGCTGATTATCAGATTATCCCGTCTGCAATCCCCCTGATCTCAGCGCCGACCTCAGTCCAGGAGAAACGGTTTGTCTGATCTGGAGGTTTGGAGAAAGTTGCAGCATATGAATGGCAACGGCTGAAAATATGTTCATAAGAAAACCAAAAGGGGAAGAAAGTCCAAGTCCCGGCCAGAATAAAAGGCAGTTGACCATATGTTTTATCTTTTCTTTTTTTGGGAGGGGAGAAAACTTATATTGATATTTCATATAACTCACTCAAACTCCTCACTTCTCCTCGCTGATGTGTCTGCAGAAAAGAATCCATAAGATTCTTGTCTGCATGTCTCTGTAGAACCTGACAGTCTCAGGTTACACTTTTCACTTTCATTCAATCTCAATTTCTACCAAAGAAATCCTCGTCTGAAAGATGTCAGGCATTGGATTTTCTATTTTTTATTTATTTATTTTTTTCCTTTTTCGCAGCCGTTTAATACAACAGATTTACTAAGCAAACATTATGTTGCAGCCGTAGCCTCGGAGTAAAGCTATCATTGTGTTTATATGTAACTTAACTTCCCAACCTGGATTTCCTTTGGCATATTTTAGATTTGAACTGTGGTTGTTGGGTCACACAGGAAGTTGAAAGTTTCCCAGGCTTCAGCTCAACAGTTCTACTGCCAAGAAACGACGATGAGGAGGAAACATTGTGTGTGTGTGTGTATGTGTGTGTGTGTGACAGCACCTGCTAAGATCTGTGCCCAAAATGCTGCGGCAGATTTAAATCCTTATGCGGGTTTCTGTTCAGAAAACGACATCACTGCAGCCTGTCCTGCTACTGATGAACTGATGAACTGAACCAGTGGAGTCTCCTCCTGCCCAGTAAGGCTGAAACTGGTGGGTTTGGTCCCTTCCATGCAGGCAGCGCCACCTCAGCTAATACCTCAGTTATCAACTTTAAGCTAAATGTTTGGTGCTACCGAGTGTTTTTCTTCATATCTTGACCTTGGGTTTCCACCATTAGCTACATTGAGGCAGATGGGATAAACAGGATGATGGGAACAGATGTGGCTCCTATTAGCATGACTAAAGCGTTCCTCCTGATTAAACATTTTCTACTGTAGCCTTTCTGTTTGTTTCAAGCTTCTTAATCCTGCATCTGTTCTCCGCATTAATCTAACTTCAGACTGACCCCCCCCCCCAGCCTCAAGTGAAACTGAGGATGTTCAATATTTGCATCTTTGAAGAAGTTCCTGCTGACCAACTTTATGCATAATACATTCTTTTGTCTAATGTCGCTACCTGTAGAGACCTGCCGTCGTCTAAGTGAGGGAGCAGAAGCTCAGACTGTAAGGAGAAGCTGAAATGTTTGTGACTTCCAGACTCCGTTCTCTTTCTGCTCTTGCTGGTTTTTTTTTTTTTTTTTTTTGCCCTCGGCCTGAAAATGTCTCTGATGGGACGTGGAGAGTGAAGGAGCTAATCTCATAATGCCTGACATCCTTCAGCACCCAAATGTTAACATTAGCTCTGACCTTTTGCTTTCATCCACACATATTTAGCCGCTGGGCTCATGAAAAGTTTATTTCCCCCCCCAAATAACTCCAGACTTTATTTTCAGAGGCTGATCTTATGAAAAAAAACCGTCAGAGTTCGCACCGCGAGGCTCATCTTTTAAATACCATCTAATAAAACGTGAGATCATCATCACTTCTCTCCTAATGAAGATGGAGCGCGTGAGGGAACTTCGCCCCGTCTGAGTTCTCGTGGTTCATGGAGCAGAAATCAGGATTCCAAAGTAAAACTTTGGCTTATTGAGTTAGAGCAGCATCGAGCCGTCGGCCCATCTTTGTAATGAAGTAAACAAGGTGGCGCTGATTGAAATAGGTGGCCAGGAAATGACAGCTTCAGCCAATCACGCAGCATCAACAATTTCCTCTTAGAGGAAAATTGACAGTTGCCAAAGTGGCCATTATTCCTGAGCAATCAGGCCCTGGAGGAGTGCTGACTGCAGGTAAAAGCGGCCGAGCCTCTGCAGCTATGTGGGCCACGGCCGCCGCCGCCGTGCCGACAAGGCCTCATCCATCTTCACAGTCTGATTAAAGCACAGATGTGGCCACGAGTTAATGTAGCATTTTATCAAATTTAATGGTGGCATGGTCTCAAAATTCACCAAGGAAATGGCAGATGACTGCAGTTGTTTTTCTCTGCTTGCGGATTATTAGCATCAGACTCTTTTGGCTGAAAACAAACAGTGGCCGGACGGGGCCAGGTGCCGCGGCGCCGGCCCCGAGGCATCCTGGGTGCGCATCCTCAAACTGTCAGGCTGTCATGTTAAGAGCGACCTGAGCCAAAGGGTCTACAGTAGGAGCTTTAAATGAGGCTGTGGGTGATCTGGTGAATCCAGCCACGTTTGGCGAGTTTTTTAAACAAGCTAGCTGCTGTTTGTCTGCTCTGATTTGACCTGTTGATCTGTCACTCCGAGATTCATGAAGGGGCTTTTAAATTTTGTTTTTTCTCTCTCTCTCGGTATTGAAATGAAACTGCAACCCACATTAGAGACCTTTAATTTCTCTTAACATGAGCGAATCATCGCTGTGGAGCTCCCCGGTTCGCCCTGCAGGAGTGAAGTTTTGCTTTGGCGGCTATTTTAGGAAGAGGCAGCGCTATAAATTGATAATGGAGGCAGAAGGAGCTTTGAGCTGAAGAGCTTTTCTCATTGAGGATTAGACAAAACAAGTGGCCCAGTTTTCATGGAGTTTTGTGACATTTGCTTTTTTGAGACGTGACTATCGACTCTTACTCGTCTCACTTTGACATATTTCAGTCGTCCGTGGCGCTCTCTCTGGGTCAGAGCTTCAGCACGCTGACCGTGACGGTCGATGATCTGGACCTCAGACTGGTCCAGCGGACAGCAGCGCTGATGGGGACACTTTATCAGAGTTTTATGGTTACAAAAACACAAGTTTTCAAGATGAGATTTATTTACAGGAAAAGAAATTAAAAACCATTTTATTGTTTATCAGTTTCACTTCTGCCCTACTACAAACAGACGAGTTTGAAATTGTGTAACTTTTGGATTTTGGGGGATTTATAGAGTAACTATAAGTCGTCTGCCTCTGGGTCTTGTGGGTCTTGGTTGTTCTGCAAACACTTTTAGTAACTGTGGCTAAAATAATAAAGAACAAACTGTTTTTTTAAATATGGATGTAATACAAATCAGGTTTTATCAGTTTGTCAGGTTTTTTGTGAAACAAATGGGTCAAATTTCCACAAAAGAATAACACTAAAATAACTTATGTTGTTTTAGTTCTGTTGTACTGAACCACAGAAAACATCCCATACAGTAAAACGTTTCCTTCTCTTTTACCAAAAACAATTATTGAATTTTTTTTTTATCTTAAGCTACATTTAGGAATCATAAGACCAACTACTGGAATTTCACTTTTTCTAATTTCAGGAACATAATACTCTTTATATATATTAAGTTGATGTCTTACCTGCGACAGATAATTTCAGCCTTTTTTTAGTGCATTCATCTTTGGTTTCTTTGGGACGATGTAGAACATTTCAGTTTTAGTATAAAAACTTAATTTGAAAATGTTTGAGTACAAATAGATGGGCAGCATCTGAAATACATCAGATGCTATTTTTGAAAAGGAAAAATACATTTTTTGCCAAAATGTTGACTCCACACAAAATAAACTAAACGTTTACTGCAAAACCAAATTATTTTACAGTATAAAAATGATGTGAGAGTTTTGTGCTTTCCAGAAGGTGGAATGTTTAAACTCCGTTAGAAACCAGCTGTTGAAACGCGCTGCATATTTTCAGATGTATTCATTTCTACCAGCAGAACCGAAGCCCCAGGGATTCCCCCTGTATTCCTGAAATCCTCATCATTTCCCTGACCCTGTCTTCCGTGCCATCGGCAGCGACCTCCTCGCGCTGCTTAAAGTGACAGTGCCGGGTATTTTTGGCGGCCTTGACTGAAGCGCGGTTGCGCTCCATCTCCTGACGTGTCCCCGGGGAGGCGGCGGCTCCCGTTTCCTTCGGCAGCTGCCACACACCCCTCGCCCCCCACCACCACCACCGCGGAGGAAGCTAGCTGTGCGTAGGCAGCAGCAGGATGACAGCGCTCTGGGATGGACAGTGGGACCATGTGGCCCAGTGGCTCTGCTAGCCAATTAGCACCGAGTGATTGACCTATGAAAGGTGCTTGGAAGAGTCAGAAAAAAAGCTGGAGTTGTCCATGGAGGACAGGCGGTAACCTTCAGTAGCTGTTTGTCATTTAGCAGGAGAGTCTGTGTTGGTCTGTGTGGGTTCTGTCTTTCATTTTTTTTTTTTTTCTGGGGCACAGTTCCTCTCTGGGAGTTCCTGCCTCATTTATCCTGGAATTGATTCTCATACTTCCTTTTCACCCCTTTTTCTTTGCCTTTTGTTGCTACTTTGCCCTTTCATCTGTTGCCTTCATTTTCCTGTATTTGTTTAGCTCTGACACTTCTCCTCCTACTTATAGATTTACTGTCTCTCCTGTACTCGCTCTTTTTCAGCCCTCTATGCCTCCGTTTCTTCCTCCTCCCTCAGCTCGGCGTTTGGGGGGTCAGCCTCAGCCGTGTGGGGCTTCATTAGGGTCTGCCTGGACAACTTTCACTTTGGTAATGAGGTTTCATTATTGAACAAAAGTGAGAGCTCCCAGCAGCATCCGTCTTCGTTCTTTGTTCTGCTTTATCAGAGCTCTGCTTTCCTCAAGGTCTGAGCTCCCGATGTACAGTCTGCAACTTTCCACGCATGAGCTGCATGTGCAAGAGTTTGGCCAACAAAAGATCTTTGATCAAATACTTAAAGGCCCAAACACTTAAACGTAACAGCATTTTTTTTTATTTCGTATTCATTTAAGGAGTAGAAAAGTTCATGTTGGCAATATGAACTTTTTGGTCTGATATTGAGAAATTGCTAAAAACAGTAAAATAAATAAAAGAAATTGAAGGCAAGGCATCCAAAAGTGACAGAAAAGTGATGGCACAATGCTTAGAGTCATTACAGAATGAAGAAACAGCAGCTTGGATACTTAACAAACCGGTACTTTGAAGAATGATTTAAAAGATTCCCATAGTGAGCCAGGTCTGCCTGTAATTACCAGTAGCAAAGGAACACATGTAGCAAAAACTACAGTAATTTATAATTACTACTTTTGTTAAGCATGCAGATAAACATTGTAATTTCTGTTGGTCTGACCAGCATTTCTACTTTCATGCCTAAGCAATTTTCTTACAAAAAGCCACAGGGAGCCAGAGCAGAACAAAAACAGATTGTGCAAGTTTCCCTTTTTTCCATAAGCAGTCTTGCTCTTGCTAGTCAGTTACACTCATGTAGGTTTAGCAGCACTGAAACAACGTGGCTGTCATGCAGGTTTCCAAAAGCATTTAGCTTTAGCACAGCATGTCTCTTGGTTATAAAAAGTCACTCCAAGCTAACGCTACATGTGGTGGAGTACCTCCAGTTCTCTTTCTTCATTTGGCTCAGACACACAGATGAATATGCTACAAAAACTAATTATCTGTAAAAGAAACTATTTTCTTGTCTATTAAGCTACATGGTTTCAGACAACAGCAGTTCTCCTGCTGCTCTGGCTGTTGACTCCCTGCTCAAGCTATCTGTTAGCCTGTTTAGCCTGTTCCTTCCTGTCAGTCAAAAATGCCTTTGAGAAACTGTTTTCAATTGTTGAGCAGAAATGTGTCCCCCACTTTTGTTTACCTTCATGTTTCCTGAACAATCTGGAGAGCAAAAGTGCTCAAAACAACTTTATCTGTGTTTCCAGTAAGCAGCTACACATCCAATCCACATATTTCAGTTTAAATATTTTCATCCATCCCAAAAAGAATCTGTTTGGTGATTACTCTTGTTAAATTTCTAGACGTAAAAGGTCATTATATGGAGTCCTCTTTTATTGTTTTTCCCGAAAACCTTTTTTCATTTCAGATAGGTGCATTTGAAAAACTTCTTACTGGCTTTGAAAAACAGAAAGGCCAACCCTGATTTATGTACGTTTTATCCTTTTTCATTTTTTTTAGGATTTTCTGCCTCCAACAAATGCTGATTTATGCTCTCTAAAGATTCCTGCAACCTTTTATAAAACTCAGATTTTTCTAACCCAAGCATAAATCTGTTAACCTCGGTGGGGTTACTCATCCCCTCCAATTACGGCTGCATGTGGATGTGCAGAAGCCAGCGCGTCAGCCCGAGGCAGTTTAGCTTGAGCCGTGCGTTTGCTGAAGCTTGTCTTTTTCTTTGTGATGTTTAATGACGGTTAATCAATTATAAACCATATTACTCTCTTTGCTTTTTCACATTCAAAGCACTCTGAGCGTAGAAAGCGGTGTTAAAGTTGTATTTTTTCCCCACCACTCAGCTTAGATGGGAGAAAGCTGACAGGGTCGGACCACATATCCAGAATTCATCAACAACTTATGGGCTGAGAGGACATTAACTATGCTGGAAACTTGGAGATGTTCTCCTAAACGGGATCACTGGGACAGACCCGCCGCACTGGAAGTAACCGAATCTGAAAAACTCCAATATTTTGGCTTCAGGAAACCTTCGGTTTTTATGCCTTTCCTAAAATACATTCACTAAGGTTTCTGTCACTGTCCATTGACAATATGGAAACCACCTCCTTTACCTGTTCCATAAAGCAGCCGACAACCAAAACTTTCAATTGAAAGTTTACAAAACAGCCAACTAAACTAGCACTTTAGAATGTATTTGACTTAGAAAAAGAATAATTTGGGGGAAGCTAAGTGCACAAAATGATTCAAGCGTTAGCTAAAGCGCTAAGCTAAAAATTAGCTCAGCTATTAGCAGGTTAGCGGAAGTGCGTATTTTAATCCAGCAGCGCCCATGGCGAGAAAGTAAACAATGTGACAGTAACTTTATAGAGTTTTTATCTAGATGTTTTAACACACCAGCCTTGAAACTACTTGTAACTAATCCCAAAATCTGAGGTCGCAGCAAAAAATCAGCATACATGCTTCGTTTTGGGTAAACTCTAATCCCAAAAGACAATTATGTTGGACCATGCAGGTCAAATTGGATATTAGGACGCGGTTCTGTTTTTATTGGTTCAGACTGTTGGGCCTAATCAGATGCCCCTTCAGTCTGCTGGAGGCTCTTGCCATTACTTGGGACTTGGATAGCTCCCTTGATTAATCACTTTAGAAAACCTCCATCTTGCTGATAAACTAATTACATCGTGCATACTGACCATCCAGCCTAATCCTGGCTCAAGGTATAAGTCAAATCGATGCACCCACTGTTAATTTATCTCTCTCTTGACAACCCAATAGGCTCTCTGGAGTGAGCCTGCTAATGAGGACTTCCTAAAGGTTAAATAAACATGCTGCGTTTTCAAGGGGTGTGGGGGGGTCACCGTGGTAACTAAGTGGTCCTCTTCACTTGCTAAGGGGGTCATTGAGATAGCTGCTGGCTACGTCTGACAGATAAAGGCGTTGAATCTGTCAGAAACGTCTTTTACTCATGTTTCAGTTCATAAAGTTCAACCTGTTTGAGAAACTAGATCCTGGTATCTCTGTGTGTGTAGAAAGAGTGTTTAGTAAACTATGTTTTTTCTTGTTTTTTAAGCAATAAAGAAGGCAGGATGTTAATAGTCTAATGGAGACAGTAACTACATTTCCATAACTGTGCAAATTGGAATTACGAAAATGAATTTGCATTGTGGAGTCTTAAATTAAAGCAAAACTCACATTTTTCAATAAAAAGTTTTTGCTTTAGGATTATATAATTTTTCATATGGAAATGAGCCTGGCATGTTTTTTAATGACTCATTCATATGTGATTTTAATTGCATTTTCTATTTAGTTGAAACATTGCAATTATAAAATTGCGGGGTACATTAGTGGAATGTCGACAAACTTTTGAGCACATTTGTAATGGAAATGTTCTACTGCGATGACATTAATGTGTTTTTTTTTTTTCTTTAAGTCTTGTGATCTTTCTCAGTGTTGGACAGATGAACTCTGGTCCTGGTCCAGCCTCAATTCTCACATTTCCCTTTGTTTTAGACTTCTATGTTGTCGCTCTAACACTAGCAGCTGATGACCCGAAGCCAGTTTATTTACATAGATAAACATCCATCTGCCTTATTTGAATGGCACGTTCCTCCATATTTCCCATTTTGAAGAGTGACTTGCATACTTCATGTAATCAATTAGCTCATAACTCCAGCTATTCACGATTGCAGAAATTCATGCAAAATCAATAGATCCTCTTTATTTTTGTGCAAATGCATAATTGTGAGTTTGTTGCAAGTTTTCTCCAGAAATAATCAAAAACTTTGGGCTAAAGTGATGCTAACTCCCACCTACAGGTGGCAGTATTTCTGATTTCTACCTAGGCCTGTCGCAATAAACGATAAATCAATTAATCGCTCGATAAATTAAACCTATCGACCTCATTTTAATTATCGGCTTTATGGTCTCTTACTGCTTTTTTTTTTCTTTCTGTTGATGACACTGAATGAAAAAAGGCTAAACTCCGGTGCTCTCCACTGACCCTCCCTTCCTCATTTCCTTAGTGTAATGTCCAGCGCACAGGACACGAGTTGTCGGCCCATTTTCAAAACCTGAGACCACACATTAGCGACAGAAATCCTAGGTATAACGGTTCGATCGGGTTCGTCGTGCCGTGTGGTGTCCAGCTACAAGTCCAGTTAACTAATTTTAAAATCAGGCATTATCAGGCAATGCTTTACTAGAATCTACCTGTGATGCATGTGGCTAGAGTCAGCGTAAAGTCCTGACTGAATGAAAATCATTATAACCCATTTATGTCACGTTAACGAAGAACAGCTGAAAACTTACCGGGTTTATCAACTGCGGTAGCAATTTGGCTCCAACTCCTCTCCTTGTCATTTCTATATTCTTTGGACGAAATGTTGAATAAATATTAATGTTGTTTCCACCTATCATCTCCAGTGTCCCCTGGATTTTGGGTTGCGCCGTGTCAGCTGTTTCAGATTCGCCTCCGTAATTTCCCCTCAGAAAGCACAGAGGAAAATCCGCGCTCTCTGATTGGCTACCTGTCACATTCAGCGTTAAGCTCCCAGTCGGGGAAAACCCCTGATTTAGATCGGATCGGCCACGACGATCTTTATCACACTACATGATGATCGATTACGAAATCACCAGCGATAATCTTAAATCGGCCACCGATCTAACATTGTCGTAAGGGCAAAAAATCGTGTAGTGTGAACTACTGCATTAGGTAGTCGGATGTGCCCATCTTTATTTAAATCTAGTGATTACTGAAGGCCAATATAGTATACAGATTTCATATCTGCACTCTTTTGGTTGAATGCAGTATTTATTTCCACTTTGGCTTTATGTTGTTTAGTTTTTATTCAAGTACGTCTTTTGATCATTTTATTTTTATTTTTGGTTGTTTTGTTTATTTAGTTTATCAGTTCCAGTGTTATGTGTTCTTTTGAAAATAAAGTGTATCTATCTATGGCAGGAAATCGCAGGCATTATTAGTCATTTCCATTAAATCAGTGTCAAAAGGTCTTGAAACAATATTATCGTTTATCGCAATAATTTTTTAGACAATTAATCGTCCAGCAAAATTTATCATGACAGGCCTATTTCTACAACACTGCTTTACATGATGTCAAGTTATAGTCTGTGATTGATACATAAACAACACATAAACACCTTTTTCGTAGACTTGACTAATTTCACTTGAGCTTTTCAATTATATTTTTCAAAATGTCTTATAATAATTAGAAAAAATGACATTATTTTAAGTGTCTGCTGCTGTTGAGCTGTTTAAGTTCTTTAAAGTTTGTCTGATCTTTCTGCTTGTTTTTTTTCTTGTCTTTTTATATATCTAGATTTTGAAAGGGATTTAATCAGAAAGAAATAATGCAAAATTGCTTGCAAATATTTATAAAATTGCACCACAAAATAACAATCTCTAGCTTCTTTAGTTGCACCAGTAATTTCGTAGAAAAAAAAAATAAAGAAAGAAACCAATAATTTTGTGATGAGGGACAACAAATGAAAAGTATTTAAATTACACGCTGGAGTTTTTATTTTTTTTTATTTTTTTCAATAAGAGACGAATAAATGCAGCTGGAGATGTTTGGCTTCTTCTCCGGCGATATTAATTTACTTAAGCTACTCTTCTGGTTCCAAGGCCAACATCTTCATTCTTCTTGAGGAGTAATTACTTTGCTGTAACTTAAAGCTTTGATTCATTTGCTGCTGTGCGGAGAAATGATTTCACTGCTGCTCATCCTTGAGGAAACCGAATGCGTGAGTGTGTGAGGGAAGAGAAAAGCCGGGCTGCATTCATGTCGGAAGAAAGGAATGATCTGCATCGAAGACGTGGGGTTACATCAGATGGAGTTGTTCCTCACTTGACCTTGTCATGTTGTTCTCGTCCAATCAGAAGCATCTGCTCTGCTACCCTTGACATCCAAGTCTGAATGAAGTTGTTTAAAGGAATAAGAGAGAACCGTTCCAATCAGAATAGTCCGATGGAGTGGGTGAATGATATAAACAGCATTAGGTGGGGCACCCCCGCTTGCTTTTTCATGAATAAATAACAAATAAGCGTGAATGGGTGAATGGAGACATCAGCTCTATTACCATTCGTTTGGCTGTCTCCAATATGTGGCTGCAGAAATGAGAAGCGAATAGCTGCATTATGCACCCAATTCTCCGCGAGGCTCCTGGCCTTTCCCTACAACTTCGGTGAGTGGATTGTATGGAAATTAGAAGTTTTCTCCCATCGTAAAGCCGAAGTTGGAAAACGAGTTTCTGGAGTTCATCAAAGCCGGCTCCTAGTCTGGTAAACATCCACACAGTCTGCATTTATTTGAGGCTTTGAAAGACTCCTCTCAGCTCTTTGTGCTGTCACCTTTTGTTTTCTTCGGGAAACCCCTGCGGAGTTCAAAAAAGACCCAGAGTCGCGGCCGTGCTGACTTTTGTTTCCCCTCTCGCTGGTTTTCATTGTTTGTTTAGTCGTTCTCGGACAGTTTTCCAGCTAATCTCCCATCATGCCCGGCAGGAATCCACAGGGGCAGCCGGCCCTACATCGCACCGGTGCGCGGTCCACACCGGGTCACAGGTGGGGCTGCTGTTCCTTCATCTTCACATCCTGCATCTCACACAGAATCCAAATTCTTTCTTCCCCTCACACAACAGAAACCACAAGTTTATTAAAAATGTGATGCAAAATTTGGTTTGTATGTATTTTTGAACAGCGATCATTATTTAACTGCAAAAAGCTTAAGATTATCATTTATAACACAAATAAACCAGCATCAACAAATAACGACGTTAATGAGCCGTGTGTTTACCTCACACTTACAACTTATCAGCCGAAACCCAAACAAAAGCTTGTGATTGGCCGATAAAACCCGGTTCGTTAATCAGCTGTACGTTTCCCTCCGAAAGGCTCAGATTTATTCTAGAAAGGAGATGAACTCAAACAACTGCAAAACCATTTTAAAAACTCCGACTGAAAGCAGGCAGTCGTTTCTTCATGACCTGAATTAGCATGTTTAGCAAAAAAAGCAATAATTGATATTTTCTCAGAAACTGGCGCCATTCTCCGTGGCACATAACATATCTGGAGTTGCTGATGCAACATCTTACAACCTCAGCCAGGAAATTAAAGCTGAGCTAATTTTTTTTTCCAAATGCACAATGACCTTAAACATACGGCTAAATTAGTCTGCTAAGGACAACAAGGACGTTGCTTTGTCAGATACTGATGAAAATATGTTATAAAGTTGCATGTAAACACCTGGAGGAGTGCTGCTTTATTCTTGCCAGTGTCTCCGTCTGTGCCAAACGTCTGTCTGGCCGAAGTTTCCGTGAACAACCAGTGATATCAGAGCTGGCGGCTTAATGACCTGCAAGAGGCGTGTTGGAGTTTGAATCTGACAGGTCAGTGGTCGAGGTTTGGTTGGGATGGAAAGAGAGTTTCATCCTAAAAAGGCCAAAGATGGTTCACCGTACGTCAGGTTCTCACCACGACTTCCTCCTTCCAGCTTCAGTTCGGTTCTGCAACAAAGAGTTTAATTTGGCTACAAACAACTGTTAATAAATGCAAAGACGATTACTGACAAAATTATTCATTTAGATCAAAATGATGAGATAATAGGCAAATATCATTTAGTCTCGGGTATTATCATACCTGCCTGAAAGACCTCAGTTTTAAATAACAATATATGAAGAACTGAGTTCAGCACTCAAACTGGATAAACACATAAATGGAACAACTTCTCTCCAATATATGAGCTTATTAGCAATAATTCAACCTTTCAGTTAAACTTTTATCGAGTAATTCACTGAGCTAGTAACACTCAACGAAACTAGAAAGCAAAAAATAACAGAATTATGGAAACTAATAAACTATTAAAATGTTGTACAGTGATGATTGAAAAGCAACCACTCTACTCAGTGGGCCACAGTCACTGCAAATAAGAAACTGATCTGTGGCACAAGACTGTTTCAAATAAAAATGAAAAAAACAAAACATTTGGAGACCTGTGTTCTTTACAGTGAACTATTTTCTTAAGTAATTACAATATGATTACATCAATGTGTAATTACGTGTAATCAATGTTCTGTGAACATCACTCATGTTCATAGATTGATGAAGGTGGTTCTGGAGGAATCCGGACTTTGACTAGATGACGCTCTGCATGTTTTCCTCCTGCCTGTTTCCAGCTGCCGTCCAGAGATGCTTCACTCAGCGGTGGATTTACTTTGACGCTGATGAGAAACTGCACCCGTTTCTTGTGCTTTGTTCTCTCAGTAAGCCCACTATACAATGACTCTGACTGCTGTGTCTGTGTGTGTGTGTGGAGTGCCATGATGGATGAAGGTATGCTTCGTTCTGCTCCCACTGATGCCGTCCCATCTGCTCGTTCCTCCTCCCTCCCTCCTCTCAGCCTCGCTGCCCCCTCCTGGCTCCTCTAATCGTCGTCGTCGTCTCCATCAGCTGTAACAAACCAACAGTCCAACGCAGACATTAAGGTGGAAACACAACTTCCTCTGCTGAGACCAGAGTTGGTTCTGGAGGAACATTCACTGATCTCGGTCTGAACGTTTTTTTTTTTTTTAAGTGTTTAAATAACATCAGGAGACAAACACTACATTTTTCTTGAATAAATTTTTGTTTTTAAAATTTGGAACAGATGCATGAAATGTGCAAAACCTGCAAGCTATCGCTAAAGATAAAACCCGCCGCTGTTCATCACATTATCTTCTAACATAAAAACAACATTTAGATGTTTTTTCTGTAAAAGCATCTAAAATGAAACATTCAGAATATAGTTTCTTTTCACCTTGGAGAAAAAACTATTTTCAGACTACATATGAACAACAGTAATCTTAAATTTACTCAACTAAAACCATCCAAACTGTGGATTTCCTCCTGTTCTGCCCTATATTTTTAGTAATCCTGCAGCAGCAGATCTGTGATTGACTTGTGTCGGATTCATCTGGAAACCCACAAATGAGCATCTAGGAGGAAACTCGGACACATTGACGTCCTCTGGTTCCAGAGTCTGGTTGTGGTCGCTCCTCATGTGTTGCATCAGAGCTTTACCAATGAATAAAATATGAAACATGAATAATTTGAAGGTCTTTAGGAGAACTTCTCGGATGGAGACTGAAAAATAAACCGAGTCGCTCAATCAGAAGTTCGTGTTCAGCGTCTGCTTCTCTGAAACTTTCTCTCACCGTTTGTTGCAACTCGACCAGGTCCAGGGTGGCTTTAAAGGCTTCGGGTCTGAAAGCAGAACCAGAACAGAACCGACTCGATCAGTTCACTGGCTGCTGTGTGTTTTACCGTCTCCTGGAGGAACGACGCAGCGCCAGACTGACGGAGCAGACCGGGAACAAGATGGCCGCTCCTGCTGCTTTCATACACCAGCCAGAACTAATCCAGTAAAGCATCTTGTTCCTTAAATTTACAATATGCAACATTTTTATAAAGTGGCGAGCAGATTCAGCAGCATGTTGCAGGGATCAGGGATCCGGCAGATTGGGAACATTTGGTTGCGAAGACGTGTTGAGCAACTGAAGAACGTTCTGGATTCATGAGTCTGTCAGTGGAAAGGGTCAGTCTCATCAGCTGGACGGAGAACTGTGTTTATGTCACCTGAAAGGTCCAAAATGTTTCCCACAAAAAGATTTAGAAACGATTCTTAATAAAGCATCTTGAGATATTTTAGATTATTTTAGCACTTCTTCAACATTTCTCTAAATTTTATGTGCAACAAAAATAACAGACCTTGAAAGAAAGTTTTTAAATTCAATTACGAATATGAGTGATATTTAGCTTAGTAAAAAAGCTATAAAATTATGTTTTTGTGCATTATAACAACATAAAGTAATGATCTCCAAACTTTCTGCCATGTGGAACTCCAAGGTTTCATGGTTTTGAGTTATTTCTATCCAAACTGTACAGGCTCAGAAAAAATATTAAACACAAATTTTAAAAAAAATTAAAAGGGTTTCAAACGTTTCGCTTTACGAAAAATGACGTTTAGTTTGCTGAACTGTTTTGGGTTGCCTGTTTTGTATTTTGTAGCTCTTCCGTCTTGCACAGTAAGACATGGTGTTGGCTGCATCATGCTGCCAACACCATGAGAGCGACAATAACCTACACCATGGTGTAACCCGTTCACCATGAGAACGAACGGGTTACAGCTGCACGTCCTCAGCTGCTGCAGCAGCTGCTGCTGCGTCTCCCTCCATGCTTGGCTGACCAGAATGCGATGGAAACCTGCCACTGCAGACTGTCCATTCGCACCTCACCAAACTGGCTTTTCTTCCAATTCCCAGCTGAAAACCCGAACCGATCCTTCATCCTTCCTGCTCCTCCTCTTTCTCTTTTCTTCTTCAACACCTCGCAAGCTTTTCTTCTTTTTGTTCTCCCCCCACATCACTGTGGACTGAGCTAGCTTTATTATTGCCAGGCCGTAGGAGGAAAGGCGCTTGCCCACTCACCCATGTCAGGTTGTACTCCAACATATCAGAAACAAGAGAAGCTCAGTGCAACTTGAGCAAAAGGCAGAGAGCAGTCAGGACAGGTTTGAGGTTTGCCAAGAAAATCTCTCAGAAGCTCCGTCGTCTTTCAGCTTGCTTTGGATCATCTCACACATACGATGTTTTTTTTTTTTTGTTTTGTTTTGTTTTGTTTTTGTAAAAATTTCGTGTTTTTTTTTCTTTGTTTAATATAAATGTGAATAACTAAAATGATCGTCGGTCTGGTTTTATGGATGCAAAGAGGCAAGATTTTCACTTAACAATCAGCAGCAGTCGTGTCTTTCTGCGGAGGAGTGTGTGGAGTCCCAAAGCAGCACTATTTTCTTCCTGTTTTTAAATCCACAAGTACATTTTATTAGCCGGGTTTTTTTTTGTGTGTGTGTGTGTTTAAGGGTGTGCATAAACGCGTCTCGGTGGGCGTATGAAAAGCACCCGGAGACAAACAAGTTCCACCGGCAGAGGAAGAAAAAAAAAATAAAACAGAAGGAAGCGGCGCATTTGGGTGAAAAACAATTCTCCTCTCGCTGCTAAAGATGGGAATAATTCTTGGATTCCAGGAGGCGAAAACATATTTAACAAATGATTTCATAAGAGCAAAGCAAAAAAAAAAAAAAAAAAAAAAAAACGAAAAAATAAAGAAATGAGCTCAAGCAAGAAATGGATGACACAGATGTTCCACCAGGATTTTTCATCCAAGTGTGAGCATCTCGTGCGTCTCGGGGACGCTACGCGCCCATTAGTTATTTAGCTCTGCTGCACGCCAGCACTCTGAATGTGGGGAGAGGGATCGGCTGCCAGCGCCGTGGTTGTTCAGCGCTGAGTCATTTTTGCTAAAATGTTAAAGGATAACTGAAACGTGAATGAGAAGTCCTGTGGGCACATGCAGAAATCGTTTTTACAGAGACTAGAGGAGCGCATTAAAGGGTGAAGACTGCAGAGCGATTCCTTTCTTCTGAACAGGAGGATCTCTGTGTGATGCTTCATACCTATTTCACCTCATTCTGGCTGAGCTTAACAGATGCAGAATGATTACCCTCAACTGCAATAGCTAGTTACTGAAAGCATCCTTGACTGTCAGTGCTAGGAGATTTAGCAGAGTAGTGGAGCGTAAAAGCCACTGTCAATCTGGAAAATGATGCAAGTCCCTCGTTTTACAGAGAGAGCAATTATTTACAAGTAGAAAACATTTAAGACGGCTGCCAGGCTTAGTCTCTCAGTGGACAACACCAAGGTCAGCGCGTACAATCCGTCTCAGACTCCATAGCCCTCAGTTAGCGTGTTAAAGGTCAAAGGTTGTGATAGGAAAATAAGATTGAACAAGTATGGTTTGCTTGGTTGGGATCTCAGGAAAACAGCTCGCCTGCAAAGTTGCATCTAGATGAAGACTTTTAGATTAAAGGTGCATTCACCTTTAATCCACTGTTTAATCCATTTAATCCAACTCCAGTCTGTTTACCGAGACAGTGCGGTTCATTTGGGGAGGTGTGAATGCTAATCGAACTCTGGTCCGCCTACAAACCTCAGTCTTGGCTCAGTGGAAATGAACTCTGGCGCAGTTCGAATGCTTATGTGAACGCCAATTGAGAAGCAGAAATCACAATACAGTGCAATGCATTCTGGGTAAATACAAGCAAAACAATCGCACAAGTCTCACCCTAGCGGGAGAAATGAGTTGTGCTCTTCTGAAATCCTACAACGGCTAAAATTTGATGCCACTCCATTTGTCTTTATAATTTATGAAGGAAGTCGCTCAGTGTCTTCAGAGGTTTTCGTGTCGTTTCCTTCAGTGGTTCTTGGTGCAGCGCCCCCACAGGTGAAGAGGGGAACAGGTTGTTCAAAGGTTTTGGTTGGTTTGACACAGAGGAGTGAGGAAGAGAACCACAGCCGCTGAAATTGCAGCTTTGGTCCCCATTGAAGCAGAGTTTACCAAACTATCAGGTGTGAAATCACTTTAAATGTTCTTTGGCATTTGAGACCAAAGTTGAGTTGTTTGGCCATAATGTCATAAGATTTTAATGGGTGATAATTTGGCTTGTTGTGCAGTCATGGGACCAGAGCACGCTGCAGTCATTGATTCAACCATAAACCCCTCTGTAAACCAGAGTCATGTAGAATCAAACATGAAGTCACTGGTTCCACAGCTGAAGCTCCGTCCAAACCGGGCCATCAACAGAACAATGCTACAAATCTACAAACAGAGAGGCTGAAAAGGAAGATAATCAAGTTGTAACAATGGTTTAGTCCAAAGCATGACCAAATTGTACTAGTTTGATGGGAAGTCATTAGTTTTGAAGTAGACCTGTCCACACCTCAACAAACTGAAGTAATGCTCTATAGAGAAGTGGGTCAAAACGCCTACGATGATAAACGCCTACATACTTGAAGGCGTTGCTGCTATGGGTGTTTCTCCATCAGTTTGTCACTTTGTTTGTGGGCTGATGGATGTTTCCATCGTCTCTAAGACCAGACTAAGAACTCCTCCTCCTCCTGTACTGTTGCATTCAGTCAAATAGGTGAGTTTCCGGTGCAGCGGTTTCCAGTTTGGCCTTCAGTGTCTCTCTGCAGCAAACTGTTGCGGTGTGACGAGGAGCACCCAGCGGAGCAGCTCTCTGGGGTTCCCACATAAAAGACTTCTGCAGCTGTTCCACCATTTTACAGCTTACCACCCTGCAACATTCTCCATCACCCTCCACCCCCGCCGCCTCTCTCCCATCCCTCTCTGGTTCGTGCAACATCACCTAGGGGTGTGATTAGCAGAGTCAATTAGCGCGCACTAATCAGGCTAGAACACAGACTGACAGATGTAGAATGACAAAAATCACTTTTTCTTTGGCTACTAACTTTTTTTCTTACCCCAAGCGATTTCACTAAATTAGTGGAGTCTTGCCACAATTTATCATCAGGGTAATTGTTGGTGTGTAAATGTATGCGTTTCATGGTGGTATTATTAGTACATCCTTCACGCTTTTTAAGGTTTCTAAAGCAGAAGCAGATGGTCCACCGAGAATGTTCCTTTCAATTAATTATTTAAATCTCTGCTTCTTCTACTTCTTCAGATAACCTACTTGCTGTAATAAACACAAACAATCTGGCAGCTGTTATAACGTAAAGAAAGCTTCTGCACTTAAATATCCA